>NC_134700.1:286812741-287010241 GCF_043290135.1 Rhipicephalus microplus
AGTAAAATACATGGTTACGTCTACGCCATGTAGATGATTAGCAGTCAGCAGATGTTCGAAATAAATTTATGTAGCGCGAGGCGAAAAAACGACCACAGGAAAGAATAGACTGAGAAGACAGAGCGCTACTAGCAACAACATGTTTATTTTCGACCTCCAAGCCGCTTTTAAGCCATAATCGTCAGGCGAGCAAGCAGATAAGCACGTGTAATTCAGATACATGCACGACAATGCAATCTACCTACAAGAAAAAACGATGTTCGTTTTTTCGCCTCGCACTACATAAATTTCTTTCAAATGTTTCACCAACAAGCCCACATCGCCACTCGTGTCGACTAGCAGATGCTCATTGGAACGCCCGTCTAGTTTCGTCCTCTGTTCGCTTTTGCGTCATGTTTTCTCCGGGACGAATTACCAACATGCCAAAATTTCTTCCCCACTGAAGTCACTAGGTCACCACTGAAGTATTCTCTACAAGTAGCCAAGCTGCGCGCGCGTGTGTGCGCACATGCACATTCATGAGAGTTCGTCCCAGCTGCCGTGGAGCTGCGTCCTATCAGGCATATCGTCAGCTATCATTAACATGATGGCGAATAAAACTTCAAAACAAAAGGAGGGGGGGGGGGACAATCCATGCTTCCCCCCGAAGTGAATCATGACGAGTGGGAGAAGCACTGGGGATCGTTAATTCTTACCGTAAATCACCCGTGACATTGCCCAATAGCGCATGTAAAATGAGCGACGACGCATGTTTATAGTCAATAGAACGTTATTATTTTTTATTAATATTTGGCAAACAGTATGGGAAGGTAAGCTACGTTAGAGCCGGATAGCCCAACGATATGTTACAGTAATGTAAAAGGTACACACACAGATACGAAAAACTAAGAAGAATGAAAGAAGAAAAAAAATAATCAGAGGCACTATGTACATATATACACTATACGACTTATAACAGTCTATGTACAGTCCATGGGCACAGTCTAGGAGCACAGTCTATATACATAATCCAGTCAATACAGCGTGATCACATCACGAATTAAGTTGGTACAGATGATGGCAAGGAGCAATAAGAACCAAAGAAAGTTCATTACATATGTGTTCATTAAAAAACTGGCCCCGTATCTGCATGTTGCACAGCAAATGTCGTCGAAAGACGATAGTCTTGCTTGTGGAGAGAGTGAACAAAACGTTTATTTGATGTTCTGTGGAAGAAAATTGGCGAATGGTATTCTGGAGTGCTGAGTGTCTCGAGCGCACAGCGGCGGCGAACGAGCGCATCAAGTCACGTCACACGTGAGACATGAGCGCTATCTGGCAGTTATCTTGGAAAACGAAACCTTTGGCTCTAAGACGGGCGTGCGCGCCCGTCTCAGAGGTGATAAGGTGTAGAACGCAAGGCGACGGGTAGATGCCCCCATCGTGTTGTCTTAGGAAAGCATTGGAAACACTTGCCTTTTCGTGCAAGCGTTGCATGGTCAGCGCAGCGTGATAAACGCTACGGTTCTTAAAATTACTTATGTATGCATTTTCTAGTAAGACGTGCATATGCAGAATATATGCATGTTGTTATGGCGCCTCAGATATGCGCAATATTTGCTTTTTAATTGACAATTGTACACGTATGAACGCTGATCCTTCAGCAACATTGGTGGGCGCTGCGGATGGGGTCGGCCGTTTGGGGTACAGGCTGGTGCCGTTTAGAGTACCCGGTATCGTTCAGGGTGAACAAACAGACAAATGGACAGGCATACCAAACTTTTTGCGTCGAAGGTCCCCAAGAAAGACTGTCGTCTTTAAAAATCACGAAGGGCGTAGTTGCTGTTGAGCCGTCGCTTCCCGAGCCCTCAACTCGAGGAGTCCATGGTAGCAGCTCGTTGTCGGCGTTGAAGTTTCGTCGCTGCTCCCTGAGCTCTCGCCATCGATGTAGTTTGTCTGCGTCGGCGTTGCCTGTCTCGCGTTCACGTTCGTTTTCATCCATCTTCATCAGCATCGTCGTAATCGTCACCGTGAGCACAGACTACGGTGAACCCTGGACCCTAAGGTATATTCTAGGGACCATACCTAAGGTGCTTTGCCTCTAGATGCGCTCAGCTTGCCCCAATGGCACAAGGTCGGTACCAAGCTATAGTGTGTTCGACCTATCCAGGTTTTGCTAGTAATTCCGAAGTTTTAATAGTTATAGATACTAAGTTTTTGCAAAGCAAGTCACGTGAGTACCTATTACGTGAGCACCCCGATTCGACATGACGTAATTGAGTTACGAGATGTTTTGATTTTAATCACGTGACTATCTGTTACTAAACTTTTGGCCGGTACATGTCAATCGACTAGCTATTACACGACATTGCCTGATTTTAGCGGCTTGACTGGATGTTGCGCGATGTTATATGATTCTAGTCACGTGGCTAATAACATGATGTTGCATGATTTTTAGTCACGTGAGTATTGTTATACGGTGTTACGCGTTTTTGTCATGTGACTTGACGTTACGTGACATTACGTGATCTCAACTCACGTCAAAACCACGCCCATCATGCATTAATTGTATTCCGAGACGGACTAATCGGGGCACGGACGAAACGAGCGCATACCGGTATAGATGATGATGATGATAGTGATGATGATGATGACGACGACGACGACGATGATTTCCTGTTCGCACTACCCGGTGCAACGGAAAGCTGGAAGAGCTCAGCTTTTAACAATTTCGACCTATCATCAGCACGTCAAACTCATGAAGTGCAAGGAATGATGCACTGCACGATACTTTGTCCGAACAAGGCACTCGTAGCCGGAAAGCGTGCTATCGGGCACTTTCCCAGCACGGGGCGCCCATGCAAAAGAAGATCGATGTGTTCTTTCGCAATAACAAGAATGCTTCCAGAGACGTAAGCTCAAGAGATGTGAGGAAGAGGAAGGGAGTTAAATGGGGAGGGAGGCAAACGAGCCCCAATAATCAGTAGCTATATTGGCAGGCGCGCTCCAACTCTTCGTCGAAAGAGAGAAATGCGCTATGTATATGCAAACACGGCCTCTCAGAAAAGGCCAAGGTCGTCGAATTTGATTACTCACTTTCTCACACAAACTCGCTCTCCCTCTCATTCCTGTACTTATGTCTTCCCAAAGGAGAACGAAGCAAAGGCGACCAGCATCAAGTCGGACGACACACTCTACACTAATCCTACCAATCCCCTTTCCGGGACTTCTAATACGGGCCGGGCCCCTCATTTGGGCCGCCGAACGCCCGAGGGCATCGTCGTTTGCGAACTTTGTTCCCGAATGGAGATTTCTCCTCATCCACACCACACATCCTCTTCTGCGCCTGTATGTCTGCACATATACCGAGCTATGTGCACTTCGATACGACCAACTTTCGGGTGTTCGTTTGTATACTTTGCTCCCGAATCCGGGAAAGAGAAAAGTGTTTCGACGACGCGAAGGGATTAGGAAGGAGCTGCTAGAAACAGCCTGGAGGAGGATTAGTGATTATAATAATAAAGCGAAAGAAGCAGCAGTGCACTCTAATCTATCAAGGCGAACGTATAGTTCGTTTATCGCCTGTACGAGAGAACACGCTAAAGAGGGGAAAAAAGACAGTTTTGTAACCGGAATCGACAGGCATTACCGGATCTGCGGGCGCGAACCAGGCGAAGTCGATGGCACATCCCGACGAAGGACTTCGAAGGGAGCACCGCAAACGCTGTAACATTACACTATACTCACTCTGCGTGAGCACAAACAAGTGGAATAGACTTTTCTCGCAATTCTACGCTAAGAAGGAGTTATTACTTCGCGCCCCGAGCTCAGCAAACGCTTGTAAGCGGATATTCGGTGTATTCGGACCGAATTTTGGGACACATTACTCCTTCGGTGGGATTTTCGGGCCATTTCGTAAACGTCGCCCACTCCCATCTTTCTTACCATTTTTTTGTACGGTTTTCACGCGATCGTATACTTCAGAAGGAACGTCAGAATTTCAGTATACACTGCACGTAATAGCGAGGCTTACGAGCGACGTTATTTACTGAATACGAAACCTGCAGGAGATTAGAAATTACAGATTCGAATTACAGTATCTACGACGCCTACGCTGAATCACGGTAGATATAGTGATAAAGTTTTATTAGTACTAAAAAAATTCCGCCATATCCACGAAGTGAATGATGATGAGTGGGCGAAGCTCCGGAGGTAAACCTGGTAAACCATGAATCCTCTGTACATTTTGCCCACTCGATTTTATTACATCGCTCCCCCTAGCGTACGTCGCCGCACTAAATCGAACGATTGCCTTCAACCAATGACACGCGTCATATGTGACATCATTCCTATTTTATAAGATCTCGCGTCTTTCATCAACTACAAGTACCGCTTTCTAGTTTATAACATCTTGCATCTTTTCATCATCAGCTACAAGTACCACCATCTAGTAAACACTACAAGAACTAAACGGGAGGTGGCTACATACAGGAGACGGTACCGCCATCTAGTGAACACTGCAAGAACTAAACTAGAGGTGGCTACATACAGGGGACGGTACCGCCATCTAGTGAACACTGCAAGAACTAAACTAGAGATGGCTACATACAGGCTACAGGGGACGCACAGCCCACGCCCTAAGGAGCTTCGCCCCTAAAAGCAGTTAAGTTCAAATAACTGCGCGACAAGGTTTTTCGCTAGAACGCCCGTGCGTGCTATTCGATGTGCTGCTCTTCGGTGCACATCGAAAAGTGCGGGCTCCCTAAGATCGTGTTCTCGCCTTGTGCGCGCATTGCGTTTTCTCGTTTTTCGTGTTCCGTCGTTTTCGTAACAGCTTTTAACGTAAAGCTACCGGGTAAGCTGCACAAGAGGCCTATTACTTTTGCTTATTTACTCTCACGGTAAAGCTAAGCTCGAAGCCTTCCATGTCGGTTGCCAGGAGTGTTCCATTATATAGCGAAAATTTCGGCTTGGGTGAATAGCAACTTTCAAATTCTCATCCCAGTAGCGAATGTATTCATTCTCACTTGTAAACAAACAGAGCTCTATAGTCGATGTTTTTTAGTTAAATAAATATTTTACAGCGGGGCTGTTATGCTCGAAGTTTACCGCGAGTCGTAGATGGAAGAGGATCGCCACCGCATGAACCGCGCTCTCTTCTTCCTCGCTTGTTTCACTCCCAGAACACGCACTTAGATTTGTCAGGCGTCGGATACATTAGCTCTGATCGTCGAGAAAATGAGTACTGAGACAGAGAAAGAAAAAGAGAGGGACAGTAAGAGGAATTCTTGACGGAAGAATGTTCTTGGCGAGGCGAGATTCAAGACAGCGAATCTACGACCCGAAGGCGAGCGTCGCAACCACTCGGTCACCCAGGATCGCTAGCAGAGCATATCATAGCTTTGCATAGTGTAATATAACAAGTGGATGGGAAAGGAAAGTGAGGGTGAAGACGAGGGGTGTAACGAGCACACGGAAAAATACAGAAATAAAGTGAAGACGGAGAGAAATTGAAAGACGGATAAATAGACCAAGAGAGAAAAAAATTTACTCCGTGTCTGCATATTAATTTGAAAATGTCGTCGAAAGACGATAATCTCGCGCGTGGAGAGAGTGAACAAAACATCTATTTGATGTTCTGCGCAAGAAAATCGGTGATAGGTATTCTGGAGGCGCTCCGTTAGAGCGCCTCGAGCGTGCAGCGGAGACGAACGAACGCATCAAATCACGTCACACGTGAGACATGAGCGCCATCTGGCAGTTTTCTAGGAAAACGAAGCGCGTGGCTCTGAGACGAGTGTGCGCGCCCGTCTCAAAGGTTATAAGGTGTAGAACGCAAGATGACGGTGTGATATGTTGTCGTGCGCGAAGCTTCAAAGTGCGCGCCATTCAAAGTGCGCGCCATACAAAGTGCGCGCTTGAAGCAGACAACGACGAAGGTAGCACGAGGGCTGAGTAGCGTGGCGGCGAAGGTACGAGAAGGAACGAGGAAGACGGGGCTCTCGACTCGGCCGTTGGGTTCCGGACCCGAGCCTAGTAACAGTCGAGCCCGGCCTACCTGCCACGTTCTACCTGCCACGGCCGTGCGTCGCTGACGTGCTGCGGCTTCAAGGCATCCTGTGCTTGAGGACACGCGGAGCTGTCGGGCTACGGGCACGAGTTCCAGCAGAGGTGTCCGGCCGGGACGCGGCCGGTGGTAGTGCCTGGTCTACCGCGCCAACTGGTCCACCTGGTCTACCGTGCGAGCAACGCGGAGCTGTCGGGCTACGGGCACGAGTTCCAGCGGAGGTGTCCGGCCTGTACGTGGTCGGTGGTGGTGCGTATACCCTTCAAGTTGCCGCCTCGTCTACCGTGCGAGCAACGCGGAGCTGTCGGGCTACGGGCACGAGCTCCAGCAGATGTGTCCAGCCGCGACGTGGCTGCGGGGGCGGAGCCTACCCATCAACTAGTCGCCTGGTTGACCGTGCGGACAACGCGAGCCAGCTCAAGACGTAGCAACGAACCTCGGTGAGACCGACCTCATGTCTTGTGTCCATGTTAAAAAGGAGGGACGGTTAGTTTAGGACTTTGATAGTTCACAGAGACAGTGAAGGATTCTTTAAATAGCCTGTCCATGTTATGTGTGTTCGTTTTTCGTGTGTATAAAGTGTGGCGTACAAACGGCCTCGTCTTTTCGTGGGAGTCTGGGGCGACGGCTCGGACACCCATTAACTAAGAACCTGCACGTTGCTATAACACCCACGGCAATGTAACACTGGCGTCCGCTGTGACAGGACGAGGCCATTTGTATCGCTTGAGTCAGGCTGACGATTAGTGAGGAAAAGATGAGCTCGACAGATTTAATGGCGTTGGCCATGCGCATGGGTTTGGAAGGTGCGGAATTGAAAACTTGGATTGATGAGCGAGAAGCTCGAGCTCGTGAGGAAAGGGCGGCAGAAAGAGAGGCGAAGAAGGAACAAATGCAGTTGCAATTACAAGTCGAGGAGCAGGCCCAAAGGACGATCCAATTGCGCCTTCAACTGACTCAGACTGAAACCGCCAGAGAGCCTGTCGGGGCAGACATAGGTCGATCATCAAGGGTGTCTTCCAACGTCAATCCTCATAATTTTATACCAGGATTTGATGAAAACCGGGATGACCTAGATGCGTACTTAAAAAGGTTCGAGAATGTGGCGACAGGGCAAGAGTGGCCTAGAGACAAGTGGGCCACGGCTCTGAGTTTGTGCCTAAGCGGAGAAGCGCTAAAAGTGTTTGGTCGCCTATCCCCTGAAGATGCACTTGATTACGAGAAAGTGAAACTGGCTCTATTTCAGCGATTTCGCCTCACAGCGGAAGGGTACCGTGAGAAGTTCCGGCACAGTAAGCCTCAAGAGGGAGAAACCGGCCGGCAGTACGCTGCACGATTAATGAGTTTTTTCGACCGATGGGTGGAAATGTCGAAAGTAGACAAAGAATACGCGTCAGTTCGTGACCTGATTGTAGCTGAACAGTTCATCAGTAAGTGTCATGATCGAGTGGCGCTCTTTTTGCGTGAAAAGAATTGCCGTAAACTTGAAGAAATGGCTGAAGCGGCAGATCAGTTTTTAGAGGCACAGCGACAGTCTAACCTGCTTGTTTTCCGAGAAAAGGCTGAAAACGGCATGGCTGTGAAAAGTGGGAGCACGACCTCAAAAACTTCAGTGCAATGTTTTGTTTGCAACAAAATCGGCCATAAAGCCTCAGATTGTCGCGCTCGGACGAAGCAAACTTACTGTGGGCATTGTCGTAGGGCAGGACACGATACCCAAGTTTGCACCAAGAAACCCGCCACGTATAAAAAGGCTTCATGTATATTGTCCGAAGAGAACTCTAAAGACAATGATAACGCATCCGGCGGCGGGCCCGAGAATAATGTGTCGGGGGCAGTAAACACGCAACAAATGGCAACGAAATATCAGATGCCAGTTCTCCAGGGTCTCCTATTTGGTAAGCCTGTCTCTGTTCTTCGGGATACAGGAAGTAACACGACGGTTGTGCGACGTTCCCTCGTGCCCGACGAAGTGCTGACAGGAGCTATGACGACAGTATTTTTAGCCGATGGGAGCAGAATAAAAGTTCCCGAAGCAAAAGTGGAGATATTTTCGCCCTATTTTTCTGGCACGGTGATCGTTAAATGCATGACTTCCCCATTGTATGACGTCATCGTGGGAAACGTGCCAGGATCCCGTGATCCCAATGATCCAGATAGCAGGTGGAGCGAGGGACTGTCGGAAAGGAAGACGAAGTCTAAAAGCGTCAAGGAGAGATTAGGGGTGATGAAAGCAGATCGCTACGAGAGACCAATGATCAGCGTAGTCAAGAATTCAAGTACTTCGTTGGATTCGGTGAAAGCAACCGCTTTGAATATCAACCGACGAATCTTCAAGATTGAGCAGGCGGAGGACAAGAGCCTAGATCTCTGTAGGAACAAAGTTGGGCAGGTGTTTTTTGGGAGAGGATCGACAGAATATTCGTTTGTTATGCAAAAGGGAGTTTTATATCGCCATTATCGGTTATCCTCCGGCAAGATAGTACAGCAGGTAGTTGTTCCTCGCAAACTGCGGAGCCAAGTACTGCAGCTAGCTCATGAAAGTCTGATGGCGGGCCATCAAGGCATCAAGAGGACAATTGACCGAGTACTAGGATCATTCTATTGGCCAGGAGTTCAGGAAGAAGTAAAGAGATACGTGCGATCCTGTGACATTTGCCAAAGAGCATATCCAAAAGGTAAAGTGGGCAAGGCGCCTCTGGGCGTAATGCCGTTGATCGACACCCCCTTCGAGCGAGTGGCAATCGATATTATCGGTCCTTTAAAACCTGTGTCGAGAAACGGAAACCGCTACATATTGACCATGGTGGACTTCGCCACGCGCTACCCGGACGCGGTGGCCCTGCCAGCAATCGATTCGGCGACAGTAACAGAGGGCCTGGTGGAGATGTTCTCACGCGTAGGATTCCCGCGTGAAATTCTATGTGATCAAGCATCTTGCTTTACTTCCGAACTGATGAAAGAAGTCAACGAGTTACTGGCCATTAAGCACCTCAGTTCTACACCTTACCATCCTATGTGTAACGGGTTGGTGGAACGATTTAACGGTACGTTAAAACAGATGTTGCGGAAGCTCTGCCAGGAGGAACCAAGATCCTGGGATCGGTTGCTTGCCCCACTCCTTTTTGCCTATCGTGAAGTGCCTCAGACCAGCACGGGATTTTCTCCCTTCGAACTTATTTACGGGCGTGACGTCAGAGGACCACTTAGTTTGTTAAAAGAATTATGGATTGGAGAACACATCGGCGACGAGGCGAAGACAACTTACGGATATGTATTGGATCTGCGAGATCGTCTTGAAAAAACACTGCAGTTGGCTCATGAGAACTTGACACGAGCAAGAAAATCACAGAAGCAATACTATGATCAGCGAAGCACGAAACGTCAGCTTGAAGTAGGCGACCGGGCCCTTATTCTACTCCCTACTACGGAAAATAAATTACTCATGCAATGGAAAGGACCTTTTAAGGTCACAGGGAAAAAGGGCAGTCATGACTACTGGTTGGACTTGGGACGTGACACCAAGTTGTTCCACATCAACATGTTAAAGCGTTACGAGGATCGCGAACCGGAGAGGTTTACACAAACAGCGTCATTCGTAGTGATGGAAGAAGAGGAGGCAGATTCACCTATACCAGTTTACACTATTGACCAAGGGACTGGGGTGGAGACAATTAATATAGGTGAAGGGCTGGCTGAAGAGGAAGCTGCTGAGCTCCAGCGGATTCTGACCAAATACCAAGATGTGTTTTCCGAAATGCCAGGAAAGACCAATTTGCTGGAATGCCCGCTTCGACTGACAACACCGGATCCGATTTGCACTCCGCAGTACCCACTACCACTGGCGATGAAAGAAGTGGTTGAAAAGGAAGTTCGAGATATGCTCAAGCTCGGGGTGATTGAGCGATCCAATTCGCCATACAATTCCCCCTTGGTGCTAATTAAGAAGCCAGATCAAACTTATCGGACATGCATAGACTTTCGTCGCATCAACGAGGTGTTGATATCAGATGCGGAACCCATACCACGGACGGATATGATGTTCGCAGAGGTTGGGACCAAGAGGTTTTTCTCGAAATTCGATCTTACCAAAGGATACTGGCAAGTTCCACTGGAACTGGAGTCGAGATCGGTAACCGCATTTTCAACTCAGACCGGACATTACCACTTTATCTACATGCCATTTGGAATCAAAACTGCGTCTGCAGTGTTCACGCGTTTGATGAGAACACTTCTCCAAGGCCTCCCGAACGTAGCGCATTATATCGACGATGTTCTCATCGCTACTATGACATGGAAAGAGCATTTAGACACATTGCAGCAATTCCTGCACAGAGTGAGAGAAGCAGGATTGACTATCAAACCCCAGAAATGCGAAATCGCTATGACTTCCGTCGTATTTTTAGGCCATCGTTTAGGAGGAGGGACCATCCGAGCAGTGGATAGTACTGTCGAGAAGATTGCCAATGCACAAAAACCTCAAACAAAGAAGCAGCTTCGATCGTTTCTTGGATTGGCGGGATATTACCGCGATATGATTCCCCATTATGCGGAGAAAGCTCAGCCTCTCACCGAACTAACTAGGAAAAAGGAGAGAAATAAGATTTGTTGGAATCCTGAAAGAGAGGCAGCATTCGAAACACTTAAGCAAGCCCTTGCTTCTGGACCAATTGTAAAGGCTCCTGATCCGGAGCGAAGGTTTGTACTTCGGTCGGACGCATCTGACACCTGCATCGGAGCGATATTAATGCAGGAACATGACGGATTGTTACACCCTGTATCTTATGCAAGCCGCCAGTTGCTGCCCCGGGAAAAGAATTACTCTACCATAGAGAGGGAGTGTTTGGCATTGGTATGGGCGGTACAGAGGTTTCACATTTTTTTGTACGGGAACCAGTTTGTTGTACAAACAGATCACCAACCTCTACAGTACTTAGCCCGAGCCAAACACTTGAACAGTAGGGTCCTGAGGTGGAGCCTGGCATTGCAAGAATACTCATTTAGCATTCAGCATATAAAAGGGTCGGAGAATACCGGTGCGGACTTCATGAGTAGATTGTGAGCCAAGAGTTCGGACTTCATGCACTGTGATATTGGGTGTTGGACACTCAAAGTATGTCAGTGTATTTAACGGTGTTCTTGTGTGTTTAGTAAATATTGGACCTCGACATGTGAACTATACAGAGGACATATACAGTGAAGGGGTTTACAGACCGCGCACGTGTCAGCAGTTTTTTTTTTTTTTTTTTAAAAAAAGGAAGAAAAAAACTCATTTAAGGGGGGGCTTTTGTGATATGTTGTCGTGCGCGAAGCTTCAAAGTGCGCGCCATTCAAAGTGCGCGCCATACAAAGTGCGCGCTTGAAGCAGACAACGACGAAGGTAGCACGAGGGCTGAGTAGCGTGGCGGCGAAGGTACGAGAAGGAACGAGGAAGACGGGGCTCTCGACTCGGCCGTTGGGTTCCGGACCCGAGCCTAGTAACAGTCGAGCCCGGCCTACCTGCCACGTTCTACCTGCCACGGCCGTGCGTCGCTGACGTGCTGCGGCTTCAAGGCATCCTGTGCTTGAGGACACGCGGAGCTGTCGGGCTACGGGCACGAGTTCCAGCAGAGGTGTCCGGCCGGGACGCGGCCGGTGGTAGTGCCTGGTCTACCGCGCCAACTGGTCCACCTGGTCTACCGTGCGAGCAACGCGGAGCTGTCGGGCTACGGGCACGAGTTCCAGCGGAGGTGTCCGGCCTGTACGTGGTCGGTGGTGGTGCGTATACCCTTCAAGTTGCCGCCTCGTCTACCGTGCGAGCAACGCGGAGCTGTCGGGCTACGGGCACGAGCTCCAGCAGATGTGTCCAGCCGCGACGTGGCTGCGGGGGCGGAGCCTACCCATCAACTAGTCGCCTGGTTGACCGTGCGGACAACGCGAGCCAGCTCAAGACGTAGCAACGAACCTCGGTGAGACCGACCTCATGTCTTGTGTCCATGTTAAAAAGGAGGGACGGTTAGTTTAGGACTTTGATAGTTCACAGAGACAGTGAAGGATTCTTTAAATAGCCTGTCCATGTTATGTGTGTTCGTTTTTCGTGTGTATAAAGTGTGGCGTACAAACGGCCTCGTCTTTTCGTGGGAGTCTGGGGCGACGGCTCGGACACCCATTAACTAAGAACCTGCACGTTGCTATAACACCCACTGCAATGTAACAGACGGGTAGGTGCCACCACTGTCGCATCTTAGCAAAGCATTGGAAACACTTGCCTATTCGTGCAACCATTGCATGGTCAGCGCAGCGTGATAAGAGCTACGGTCCTTGAAATTACTTATGTATGCTTTTTCTAGTAAAATAAGCACATGCAGAATATCTACGTGTTGTTATGGTGCCCCAGACATGTGCAATAATTGCTTTTTAGATGACGATTGCACAAGTATGAACACTGAACCTTGAGCAACATTGCATGGTGGGCGCTGCGGATGGGGTCAGCAGTTTCAAGAACCCGATGCCGGTAAGAGTGGACAAACAGACCAATATATATATACTTTTGTAATATTAGGATGTGACGCCATTCGTTTGTTACATAGAGACGTCATCTCAGAGTTTACTCAGCAGCCTGTGCGTGTGCCGTCATAGCAAGCTATTAGCGACGTATAGAGCGCTGTATATAGTCAGAATGAAAGTATTTTCTATTCTTGCTCGCCATTCTCCGTTGACTCGGTTGCACGAACGGGCGCGCTATGCGCAATCAAGAGGGTCGAAGGAAAATACTACTGCGAGAAAAGAATGCCAAGGCGAGACGGTCGCAGGCGAGCGTTCCAAACAGATTGCTTCCGAGGGATTGAAGGTGCATCGTCCAAGCAGAATCTCGCATCAATCTCAGGTCCACGCAAGCTATGAGAGGCAACGGTGTCAATCTTCAAAATACCCGCCTCTTTAAGAAGTCTTCGCCCCCCCCCCCTCCAAATATACCTTCTTTGCCATACGCAAGTGGATGAGTATAAGCTTACCGATTACATTCATGCTAACTTCGAGTTCCCCCAGAGAAACCACACGGAAGAAGGTTCTAAGACCAAACTCGAGCCCACGCTTGCTTTATATGCAACATTGCGGATTCATCGGGCGACCTGACAATGCATCGGCGCACCGACCGGTCGGGAAGGGGGCTTAGAGGGTTATAACTCTCTCCTCCCCCAGAGGCCGACCTACCCCTCCTCTTATATTCTCCAACGTCCTTGTCACCGAGTCATCAGGGGTTTTAATTCCCCCCACCAGAAGTTGACCCCCCCCCCCCCATTTCGTAAGTACAGCCTTGTTTTCAAGTTGTCCTTTTGCCCCGCCACGCTTGTCTAGTGGCTAAGGTACTCGGCTGCTGACCCGCAGGTTACGGAATCGAATCCCGGCTGCGGCGGCTGCATTTACAATAGAGGCGGAAATGATGTAGGCCCGTGTGCTCAGATTTGGGTGCACGTTAAAGAACCGCAGGTGGTCGAAATTTCCGGAGCCCTCCACTACGGCATCTCTCATAATCACATGGTGGTTTTGGGACCTTAAACCCCACATATCAATCAATCGAGTTGTCGTTTCAATCCAAGAAGTGGCTTGAGGGCGAAATTGCCTGATTTATTCTATTCTTATGTCGTATTCACGTATCTACTCCTATACTGAAATAGCAGACACCGCATGCTCTGTGGCTCGAGCTGCGTTCATTTACAGTGAAGCAGCTTCGTAAAAAGAAAAAAAAATGCTTTCACGAGTCGTCAGTCTGACCGTTCTTATATTATTCTTGGTGGAAGAGGGGCTGTGTACAATGACAATGCCCTGCGTGAATTGGCTTTGGTGCACAGTGCATGCCACTTCAAAACGTATTATATCTAGCAGCTCAACCAACTGTGTATGCAATGCTACGTACACGTATGTTACAAATGAACAACGTTTACAACATACATTTGTACTACTTGTGTTCATGTGCTTCGAGTTGTCGATGAATACACCCTCGCGCTGTGAAATTCTAGCTTCCTGGTTAGCTGAATTGGCAGAGCGACCACCCCAGATAGGTGTTAGTCCTGGTTCGAACCACGTACCAGGACGAATTTTTCGGCAACTAAGAGGATTTCTTTCTGAGATATCCGTATGAATTCTCTTGTGGCTTCGTGCTACAAACGGGTGGTTGTTTTCTTTTCCTTTCATACATGTATGTTCAGAACAAGAGTTCGCAATGTTGTTCACCGTTTATAAATTTATCCGGTTCACACAGGCAAATCTACTGCACTGACTTGCATACATGCAAATACCTGGTTCACTTGGACGCTCCTAATGCAATTAGAGATCTGAAGTGCCTAGATACCACTGAATTATCGGCCTCACAAGGCTTGATTTACTGGCACTAAAGGTGTGATGTGACTAAGCTGCAAACTAATAGAATTACGCTCATGTTGCTTTAAGTGTGCAAATTTCTTCAAATAAAAAAGTCATGAAGGTAATTTTACAGAAATAACAGGCAAGTTCTTTCAGTGGCCTTACTCGCTGTAAAAGTGAAACACGTGGTTCCCATTTTCAGTTTCGATGCCGGTGGCAGTATCTTTACCTTTTCCCAAATCCTGTACATTATAGTTAACGTGAATTGTGCCCATAATGTAGCTTGTTTTCCTTTATATAGTCAACAATAAGCACACTAATTGCCGAAAAAACATCCTTTTTGTATCATAAATGAGCTACTCAAAACACGAAGTAAGAAGAAAAGGCACCTATTCAACGACAAACGCGTGTCGCAGCTACAATGCTCTATAGATTTATAATAATAATAATAATAATAATAATAATAATAATAATAATAATAATAATAATAATAATAATAATAATAATAATAATAATAATAATAATAATAATAATAATAACGCAGGCAACGTAACCTACATTAATTATTTAGTATGTGATACGTTAGTTTTATCTCAGGTTTCAACCCCCCCCCCCCCCCCTCCCAGAGAGAAATTCTGGGTGCGCTAATGTGGCGATAAATACACGATGAGCACGTATTGTAGCAAGCTGCAATCGCGGTGCATGCAAAATCATGGCGACCGTGCGCGCACAATCATGCACGTCGTCTCCACGTTGAAAATTTTCTAAGGCCCACTTCGCCGAAGGACATGGCGCAGGATGGTCGCCCCAGCGAAGTGGAGAGATCCTACGAGAGTGAATGAATTGCTAGCCATTTTTTTTCGTATTTTATTTTTCTTGAAGATCGGAGGGTGTCCATCGAAGTTTATTTTATGAAAGAAATACGGCTTTTATTGAAGTACTTTTTCTCGCTATTTTTTTTCAATTAGGTGTTAAACATTGTATTACAAGTTGTTTACACGCGTTTTCACGAATTTTATTTTCAGTTAAAATGCGTTTCTTAGTCGCTGATAACTCTGCTTCTACACACCTTAATTTTTTTTTCTTTTCAGTTGCTGTTTATTTACCCTGTTCATAAGGTACAAATTGCACTTTTGGAGGGCGGGAGCTAGTCAAGCTGCATGGCCGTTTTTTCTCCCAACCACTGTCATCTCCTAGATATAAAATAAAGGACCTATTATTATATTATTGTTCTCAGTCCCCCGAAACCTTAGATGAAATTATGTGTGAGCCCAAAATCATGGAAATCGAGTAAGTGTATTTTAAATGTCCGGAAGGTTTGAACGGACAGACACATATACACAGATAAGCATATATACTTGAATACGAAACACCTACGTTTGTGAGTATTACAGCCTTAAAGATTGTAGACGCAACCATACCCTACTAGGCTGCTACCGCTAGCAAATATACACTTCGTTCGATTCACGATTCTCAGATTTGAAAATGTCATTTGCACGTTGAAATCAGAGTTTATCGGATAAATCAGATTTTTCTGAAATTATACCGGCGAAAGCTTATCGGACTTTTTTCGAATTTATCCGAAAACACGAAGCTCTATTAATACCCAACGTTTTTACTCCTGACGTTCTTACACGCATCAGCCCTAAATTGATACAGTATGTTGACCACGCATGTAAAACTTTGATATTTCTTTTTCGTTTCTTAATTTTAGACGTTCAGCGGAAAGCTTTTGCGGCAGGACTGTAAGATATAAGCCGCCTCAAATCTGAGATTTATCCTCGTAAACTCCACTTACAGTTTACTAAGTGTGACAGTATACTGTTCCGATATTTATAGGTTAAAAGCGACTGGCCGATCTATCGATATAGCGTACCGACCACCTGCTGCACTATGCCTGAATTAATAGAGAAGCATCGGCAAGGTCGCAAGAGTCAGCAACGCTGTTTTGGTACAGCATAGACGGAGAATGGAAGTATTAGCGAACAAGCTGTTGAGTGGATTGGACAACACGTCATTCCTATGGGTATGGTGAGCACATGGTCAAGTCGCTTTTCCTTTTTTTTTCTTTTTGTAAAATACCGTCGAGTTGATTATTCTGGCACATGCATGCAGCGAGGAGGAAGACGACGACGACGAAGGGGAGAGTTATAAGGTGAGGAAAATTAAGACATTTCTGCAATCCCAGTTGGGAGCACGCAGCGACAGCAAAAACAAGCGAATGACCACCCTCACCACCATTAGCCCGACTGCGCCAACTTAAGGGCACTCCCATGCATGTTTCACAAAACAAAATTTGTGCTTGATACAGCTACACTTACCTGAACGAATGTCACCGCTCCCAACTTTTCCTTTCCTTCTCTCTCTCCTTCACTCTCTCTCACACACACACATACACAAAGTAAAAAGCACACACGCACGTACACACATTCCCGAGCGCATGCACGTACGTGTTCAAACGATGATGGAGAGAAATCAAATCATCAGACTCATATATTCTCGGACAGTGTCGCAACCCATCCTCCGGCATTTTCAAGTGACCTTCCGCGTGAGCTAGGCGTACCGTTAACAATCTCTCGACCACACAGAGGTCGCACTCGGGGTCAGCCTCGCGTGACATTTAATCAAAACTGCCGCTCACTCCCGTGCCTCGTTTTACGCTCCGATGTTTACAAGTCGAAGGAGCAAGATCGTCGCGGAAAATGTCGATGACACGGAGGACACGGCTCGTTGCGACATCCACCGTTGCCATTAAAGGGAAGAACGGTCGCTATAGTTTCTCCGCTGCCTTCGCATCGTATACGAACCGGGTCGCTCGGAACCGCGCTTTAGATTGGTACTTATGCGAAGCGGAACAGTGCTCGATGGGAAGTAAGTACTTAAACATTTGCTTCGGCGAACTCGAAATGGACGGCAAGTATTTCACCAGAGGCGCGTGAATTTCAGAAACAACACTCGAATCTCTCGAGATGAGAAAATGCGCCTGAAGGTGACGCAACGGTGACGGATGAATTCCGGTGCCACCGTTGAGTTATACAAAGCGGCACTCGGTAAAATCACCAGCTGCGGGAATTACCGAACGTCAAGAAAAAGATGTACCTATAGCCGGTAAACCGATCTTCATCACTAAAATCGAAGAAAGAAGAATAACAAGAGCGTGCTGACGTCACGAGAAGCAATAAAAAATGAAGTAAAGGTAGGATATAATTGCAAGTTGATGCACGCGAAACCATCAATGATTCTATGTGTTAGGAAAACACTCGCTTCTGTAACAACACATAAGAGAGAGAGGGCGAACAACATCGTGGGTGAGGGGGCGGAGGAATGTCGCAGATATTCAGATCAGAAAGATATCATATCACCTCCGCGAAATGAGCACCGACGCCACCGAGCAGCACCAAGCTCTGGGATACTTCTCCAACTCTACGTTCGTGCATCAGTGATTCGGCTAATGCGAGAAAAATGACTGCAAATTAATACGAAAACTTTCCGTGGCTAATATTAGCTGGGGCCCCCTATATATATATATATATATATATATATATATATATATATATATATATATATATATATATATATATATATATATATATATATATATATATATATATAGCGGTAACCTGCAAGCGTTCGTGTCGAGCGCATAGGCCGCACAACAACAACAACAACAACAACAACAAAACGATGAATATAGCTTCCCAAATCTTTGAAGCACTTAACGACTTTCCGCCGTCCGAACGACAACCGAAAGAACTGCAGCCCATACGCGGGTCCCACGCTCCGTTTGCGTGTAATTCCTATACGGGATAGTAGAGTTGACTGGCCGCCAGTTAAGCCGGTAATCCGGACATTGAGCAAGACGCCGGTCCGGATTACCGTCCACGACAGATCTCTTCAGCGTCGGAAACAGCGCGAAGTATAAACACGAGGGGAATTACAAGGGGGATTTGGCCGAAAGAGTATACGCTCGTTTGTGGTATACGCCGTCGAAGCCGAAGCAATGGAAGCAGCAATCGCTCGTAAATGTCTCGTACTGACGGCAAAAGCGTCGATAACGAAACGAAGGAAAGCAGTGCATAGTGAACGAACTTGCTATGCACTGATGCACGGGATATTCTGTTAAGTGTTGATGATTGATTGATTTGTGGAGTTTAACGTCCCAAAACCACGATATGATTATGAGAGACGCCGTAGTGGAGGGCTCCGGAAATTTCGACCACCTGGGGTTCCTTAAGGTGCACCCAAATCTGAGTACACGGGCTTACACCGTTTTCACCTCCATCGGAAATGCAGCCGCCGCAGCCGGGATTCGATACCGCGGCCTGCGGGTTAGCAGCCGAATACCTTAGCCACTAGACCACCGCGGCGGGGCGCTCTGTTAAGAGTGGCATTCAACTCTAAACAGCTAGCACGTGGCGTCATGGACTCTGCTTGCACTGGCACTCCACGATGGCGGCTTAGGTGATGAGCAAGTTCCGGTCAACCTGCTTCAGTGCGATAACGGCGTGGCAGGAGCGCATCCATGCGTGATTATCAAAATGACATGAATGACTTATTCATAACACTAATGCGAGATTAAAAAAAAAAAACGTCGCGTCCCCCATGCTGGCGATCCTACCCGACGGTTTCAATGACGCCAATGGAAGCCAATCGAACGGTACGCAGAAGGAGCGGGACACAAACGAGTGCATCTGCTTCCTTCTGCATCTGATTCCTGCCTCAATGCCGAACTTACAGTAGAAGACGAAGGCATAGCGTTACATGGTACATACAATACGGTCCAAATGTTATAAGAATTCCGGTGTTGGCGTTTTTATACAGCACAGTTTTCAAATTTAAACGCAGTGATCTTCCTTGCTCTGGGGGGACGCAGATCCCGCTGTATACCCTGAGGTGCAATGTTATAAAGGCTGCAACGGATATTTTCACATTGTCACCCTCGGAGCAACAGCGCATTCACTTCGAATTACACAAGACCACGTGACATAGCGCCGTAAGTTTCACGGGCTACAGTACAAAGCAAATGCATTGGAAAGCAAACAGAGAATACAATCTGAATGTTCTTACTATCAGTTCAGATTCTTGTTGTAATTACAGTAAACTAACAGACCCGTATCGTTTTCTAACAGGGCCAGGTGTCTCATTTACGCGGCTATAGAACATGCATGCCCCCCTCTTGCCGTGCTTAAAACATCTAATTCTGGTTTCATGCGCTAAATCCCTGATGAGGCACGCATTATTGAAGGACTCTGAAACATTCCGGTTACATTGGGTTTATGACGCGCCAAAGTACCCAGGCGTGTTTGTTGAAGTTTCTACTTAACGAAGCTCGGCCGTCGTTTTGGGGGTCGTGCTTAGTAGCACACCAAGAAGCAACCGCGGGTGGTGTGCTTAACCACAGTTGCGACAAGTCACGCCAAGGCAGTCCTGAGAATGGGAGTGCTTCAGAGCAAAACACCGCCATCCCCCAACGCCCCCCCCCCCCCAAAATTTCTGAACGATGCGTGCTCCACCTTTCTTGTTCATTTCACCCAACCCCCACCTCAATTTTTTTTAGGGGCGAAGCTCCTTATGAGGGCAATATCAGGTGTTTCCGGCTGCGTAGCCAGCCCAGCATATCCACAGACAGACAGACAGACAGACAGACAGACAGACAGACAGACAGACAGACAGACAGACAGACAAGACAGACAGACAGACAGACAGATAGATAGATAGAACAGACGAAAAGACGGACGAACGACCGCTTTGCCCTACTCA
This sequence comes from Rhipicephalus microplus, assembly GCF_043290135.1. Lineage (NCBI taxonomy): Eukaryota > Metazoa > Arthropoda > Arachnida > Ixodida > Ixodidae > Rhipicephalus > Rhipicephalus microplus. The sequence continues at coordinate 286,832,888 of NC_134700.1, forward strand.
TCATCTGGATATGCTGCGAATTTTTTAAAGACGATAGTCTTTCTTGGGGACCTTCGACGCAAAAACTTTGGTCTCTCCGTCCGTCCGTCCGTCCGTCCGTCCGTCTGTCTGTCCGTCCGTCCGTCCGTCCGTCCATCTGTCTGTCCGTCCGTCCGTCCGTCCGTCCATCTGTCTGTCTGTCTGTCTGTCTGTCTGTCTGTCGCTACCGCGAACCGGGTACTATAAACAGCACCAGCCGATACCCCGAACGGCCGACCCCTTCCGCAGTGCCCACGGTTGCTCAAGAATCAGCGCTCATACGTGTGCGATGGTCAATTAAAAGCAATTATTGAGCATATCTGAGGCACCATAACAACACGTATATATTCTGCATGTTCATCTTTTACTAGAAAAGACATACATAGTTAGCTTAAAGGACCGTAGCGCTTATCACGCTGCGCTGACCGTGCAACGCTTGCACGAAAAGGCGAGTGTTTCCGACGCTTTGCTACGACGAGGTGGTGGTGGCACCTACCCGTCGCCTTGCATTCTACACCTTATCACCTCTGAGGCGGGTGCGCACACCTGTCTCAGAGCCACGCGCTTCGTTTTCCAAGAAAACTGCCAGATGGCGCTCATGTCTCACGTGGGACGTGACTTGATGCGCTCGTTAGCCTCCGCTGCACGCTCGAGGCACTCTAACGCAGCGCCTCCAGAATACCATTCACCAATTTTCTTGCGCAGATTATCAAATAAATGTTTTGTTCACTCTCTCCACACGCAAGACTATCGTCTTTCGACGACATTTGCAGATTACATGCAGATACAAGCCATTTTTTTTTTTGCGCCAATTGCAGTTAATATACTGCAGCGATTTTGTCAGCAATGAACGACTAAACAGTGTCAAAAACTGCTACAAGAGCTCTTTTAGACTTAATAAAAAGCATTGGACTAGATACTAGACTGTAGGGTGCTGGCTATTGTACATACGAATGGTGCACCTGTTCTTGTCCCCACCATCGTCTTTCATCCACTTTCCTTTCCCCTTCCCTTATCCTCTGTGCAGAGTAGCAGGCCAGAGCGAACTAGCTCAGGGCGACTTTGCTGCCTTTTATTAAATTCTCACTGATATAAACACGCATCGATATATGAACATGTAGCCCGTATGTTTAGGGAGACATTAAAATGAAGAAATCAACCTACCCTTCGGCTACATTTCTCGTGTGTCGTATCATTAATTTCACCCCCTCCCCCCGAAAACGTTTGCGGGCTACGCCATCACACTACATATGACAATGTTATCTCTATTTCGCCCCCCCCCTTTAACTACTTCATTTACCAAAAGACCAAGACATCATCATATCTAAAAACTATTTTCTTTGGGTTCCCTTCCTTACAATGTCATTATCTGTATTAGAGTGATCATTGCTGCCTTGGCAACATGACGACTACAGTGCATATCAAGCCACGTCTGTGGCACCCAAACCTCAATTCTATTTATATACAAGTCGACCTATTGCCCGGTTTCGCCGGTAAAGAAGACGAGACAAAGCTAAATGGGAGAAGAAGAAGAACGATAGGCTAACTATCGATCGATGGCGCTGGACAGTTCCCGAATACATAAACACCAACCCATGAACGCGTGAAAACACGGCAACGTGCACACACAGCAGCCTTCGAGGTTCTCTTATTTGCACAGCTGTCGCTGTCACATTTCGTCACGTTTTCTCCAACGAGCTGCTAAATCTGCGTACGTCAGGCCTGCAATTGACGTGACCGCAAACGGCGTCTCACAGAGTGGCGGATCAGGGAATTTCGCAATGTTTTGGTTGCGCAGTTGGACACTGTGTAAACAAATTACTGAGGCGCATCGCGTCGCCCTACTACTATGCACGCGATTGGGAACCTCAATGTTTTCGGCATATGTGACAGTCCGGTCTGTTTGTTCTGGGCGCGCATAATAGTATACTTGGCGAAACCACGATACTGTTATGAGGCACGCCTCGTATTAGAAGATTCCGAATTAATGCTGACCACCTGGGCATGCTTAATGTGCACCTAAATTTAAGCACACGCGACTACACTGGGATTTCGTTTCCGTCCTAGAAGTAGTATCAACCGACTCACCTGGTGCCGGAACAGCTTACTGCTTGACCATTTTAGAGTACAGTAAATCGTACTCTAAATCATCGAACATTTTTTTCTAAACACACGATGGGCTCCATGAAAGGAATGATGAAACTGAGACGACTTATTGCCATCTCACAGTATAGAGTACATGGTATTTTAAATCGTCGAACATCTGTTCTAAACACAGCTCTTCTTTCTTTAGGCGAGGAGAAATTCCTTTGGCATTGGACCTGCTCTTTTGTGCTTGTCGGAGACAGATGAGTGACGCTTGTCTTTCGTCCCACCTGGTTTCGGTAGGCCGATGTCTCATTTGGTACCGGCCATCATCACATCTAGAAACTTTTTTTTCTTTGGGTTCCCTTCCTTACAATGCCATTATCTGCATTAGAGTGATCATTGCTGCCTTGGCAGCAATGAGCACTCTAATGCTATGTAATAATGTACGCATTCGATACGATAGAATGCCATGTAAAAAATGTACGCATTCAAGATTTATTTCGGCTTTTTATTTACCATGGAATGTGCATACGTATACACATCTTTTTGTGACAAATCTCTCTCTCTCTCTCTCTATGTGTGTGTGTGTGTGTGTGTGTGTGTGTGTGTGTGTGTGTGTGTGTGTGTGTGTGTGTGTGTGTGCGTGTCTGTGTGCGTGCGTGCGTGCGTCTTGCTTCCACGTTATTTCATGCTTTGCGTCCCTGTAACTGAGGAGGAATGGGATATTAAATTTACTAGTTCTGCTGCCGTTGCCAGGGGAAAAAAAAAGAAAGAGTCGAGGATCATATGAGCCTGCCTAAGGCATGTTTTGAGCGCAAAATGTTGCTTTTCTTCACAAATGATACGCGATTCTGTGCAAGCTTAGTGAGTTTCTGTGTCCCCCTCCCCCATTTTTTTTGTTTCCTTCAGTGATCCGCCATCTGTGATGGCATCACAATGTCATAAGTTACATGCTTTCATGTTTGTACGGCCCATCGAAGTCATTTTGTTACCCGTTGCAGTTCTATACTCACCTGAACTATAATACGCAATAAACTTTCCTGTGTTCCTGTTCTCGTCCTCGTCCGTGCGCAGTGCACACTACTATAATGAGAGCTAAATAAACATAACACATAGTTTTAAAGAGACCATTCGCACAGAACACCAAATTAGTAGCAATTTTACGGCTATGCTGTACCGTTATATGTACAATCGAGAGCCGTAAGACCACGATTGAATGAACGAATTTGTTTCCGTGATAATAGCGCTCCAGTATCATAAAACGAGAGCGTCCAAGAGGAAGCCAAGGACTGCAGGCCGGTCAGGAAAGGCAAAATTTTTATGACATGCAGATGCCATAAAGTCTGCCGTATTCGCGCGCTTTATAGCGGAATAAAGCTTGCACGCTTGCTGAATACCATATGCTTATATTAACTGCGCTTTGTTGTAAAAAAAAGATACGCTGCGTGTATGTGCTTGGTGAAATAAAGAATGATGGGAAGCAAGTACTGATCTCAATATGGTCTGAACAAGTGAACTGCGATATGATTAAAGAAACAAGAGTATAAGTAAGTATAAAGTAATATGAAAGCCCTTATAACACACGCACGCACGCACAAACACACAAAACCTAAACTCTCAGCGAAAACATCATAGGCTGAGAGAGTGCAAAAGCTTTTATAACTTTCCTAGCCGTAATCATGCAGAATTCGTGCATACTTTGATCCAGAACTAATGCCAAGAAGTTATTATTTATTAATATTTATGTCATGCCCACCAACAGTACGCACCACAGTTCCATATATGTCAACTTTCAAGCATTCGAAGTTCAATAACCAACTCTCGTAGAACTATCAACAGGCGAAACATTAGTGTTTGAGACATTCGCAGTAAGCATGAAATACCGGACAGTGCAGGGTCGCAGTTGGCTTCGCATCGCCTGTTTAAAAGGGAGCACGATCTGATCCATGCGTCCGCCACGGTGGCTGCGGTACTTGGCTGCTGACCCGAAGGTCGCAGGTTCGACCCCGGCCATGGTGGGCACATTTAGATGGATGCGAAATGGTAGAGGCCCGTCCGATTTCAGGGCACGTTAAAGATGGTTGAATTTTCCGGAGCTATCCACTACGGCGTCTCTCATAATTAAATCGTGGTTTTGGGACGTAAAATCCCAGATAATATTATTAATCCACCACAACGGAAAGCTCGACGTCATCGTTTGTACGCACAGTTACGTGAATGACACACACACACACACACACATATATATATATATATATATATATATATATATATATATATATATATATATATATATATATATATATATATATATATATATATATATATATATATACGTGTCAGTTGGGACATCCTTTATCAAAAACATGGACGCTTGTAGCAATTTCGCTAACCACGGCCTTCATTAAGCTGTCAAGTACGCCAAAAAAAGCGCACGCACGAGTCGCCATCACCGACCCCTCGGATACTCTTACAATGATAGAAAACACCTCTGTATGCAGGACAAGCAGACGTACTACGTGTCACAGTCTCCTATAAACAATTGTTTTGAAAACTACACGTTTGACATCCTATGCTGTGTTCTAGGGGCTTTAAAGTACAATTCACGTTGGAATTGCAGGGCATGGAGCGACACATATTGCAACAGATGGACACACGGAAACGTATACCTCATTTCCCTTGTTATAGTCTCACATATACGGCGCCTTTTATCGGTACCGACGCGAGAACTGCGTGCTTCAGAGTGGTTTACATATGGACCTTTTCACAGACGGCTATACCTGGGCGCCGCCTTATAATTCTATCTGGGCTACGCTGAATAGGCGTGACACCACAAAAGACATAGCCGAGGTTGTAACGTCAGCGTTTGTACTCCCACGCACAGCCCAGCATAGCGGTGTTCTTACTCGTTTGTGAGAAGGCCTATAGCAAAGAGAATCAGTCTTACACTTCGCAGACTCACTCAATACCCCCGACGCGTTGACACCAGGTACGTCGTCTATGCATTGGAGGTGCTTACACAACCTACTGTTCATTCCGAGTGAACTGTGTGTCAGCGCCAGTAGCCTAGAATTCCAGCTTTGGTATGGAGATACACCAGCGACGAAACCGCACTGTAAGAAAAATGATGAAAAACAGTGGCGCCCCCCCCTCCCCTGCAAAAAAAAAAAAAAAAATCGGCAGATCTCACGTACCCGGGAATCAACGTTATGCGAAGCATGCGGAAGGAGGTGACCGTGTTGCATTTCTTTTATTGAGCGACACGTCATGGAATTACGGTAAATATATGTACAAATGTCGCACGCCCAGACATACGTCGCAGAGCTCCAGATGTTTATATAACCAGATGTTTGAACTTGCGCAATGATGCCAACTGGAGCATGCGTATTAGCAACACCAGAAGCTAGTATGAAGCGCTGATGCTCGCGAGGATGCTGGCCCTGGGCACTGCTACATAAATCAACTTCAGCGTATAGCAACTAACCACAATCGGCGTTAACCCTACGTGACGGCTGTATCAAAGGAGTACCTGTGTAATGTTTACAAAATTGGATAGGCAGCACTGCAAGCACTAGTGGCGTTTCACGAACATTAGCGTCTATTTGAAAAGTAGTTCCAAGACCTGGCGCAGCTTTGTGGTAAAATGCTTCATTGCCACGCAGAATGCTTGGGTTCAATTCCAGCTGGGACCCTGACATTTATTATTTGCATTAGTCGGGTCGGACGCTACCAATGTCGGGTATTTATTAACGCTGGCGCGTTAAAATTGCCCATGTGTGTCCTTGTCGTTCCTGGGTAGATATTAAGTTTCAGTCACTTGTGACACATACCCGCATACCGGCGGCACATACCCGCCCGTGGGTATGTGCCACTGTCTGGCGAGAGGTGTTTGACGACGTACGCGACGGGATTGTGACGCTATTCATGTCTTCACGAGCACGTCATATTCGTCAAACCATCTCACACTCTCATGCTGATTTTGGTTCACGCCAAGTTAACGGAGTAACCACAAGAGCACCCAAACATAAGCGGTTAGATAGATAGATAGATAGATAGATAGATAGATAGATAGATAGATAGATAGATCGATAGATACGCTCAAAGTCGGCGAAGTTCACTAAGAAATGCTTCGCATTTAAAATTCTGCAGATTTTGGACACCCATCTGCGTGCATGACTTATGCGGGATATTCAGTACCCTCGCAACCCCGAAACCACTCTGAAAACACAAAGAGTCTAATTATGAGGGGCAGGGTAGATTCAAAACAAGCTGCGCACGTATGAAAGCACGCCGCAGGCAAGAGTACACGTCAGTAAAGTATGTTCCATATAAGCACGTAGCTTGCGTCACATCAACGACGCAAGCTACGTGCTTGCGTCGTTGATGCGATCCCCTACCTCCGCCATCTTTCGTTTGTTGCATGTGCAATGAGCGAGGAATAAACAAATACGTAATAAATGGGCACGGAGAAGATTTACGTCCACACGTGCGGCCGGCGACTCCCCTCTCCCCCTCCCCATGTGTAGGGTAGCAAACTGGACGCATAGTCTAGTTAACCTCTCTACCTTTCCTACATTCCTCTTCTCTCTCTCTCTCTCTCGTCATACGACGTAGCGTGCACCTGTCGCTCGTTTTACCACGCATACAACTCTCGCAGCCCGCATGCCACTAGTTCCGCGTTGCTGGAGCAGCCCAACGCATTCTGGTGCGCGGAAAGCAGCCAGGGAAAAATAAAATAAAAAATAAATAAATAAACAAGAATCTGGGTTTCATCTGGGCCGCATCCCCCTTCTTTGTTTTGCGGATGTGCGCCGTTCCGACAGCACAGACAACGTGACAGCCGTCGTGCAAAGCTCGGCTCAACTTGCGAACCCGGATTTAAAGTTATTCCGGTGTCGCCGCGTGGAGGGTATATGACCGTTCATGAATATGCAGGAACAACATAGCATCTGCAGCGCTTGGATTAAAAAAAAAAAGTCACGCGGTTTCTCATTCATTCAACTATGACTTCTCGAAGGCGAAAACCACCTTTTACGTCTTTTTTTTTTTCTAGACGAGTAACAGTAATGTTACAGCACCTGTGAACGAATTTCGCCTCTATTAGGGGATATGCTAGAGTATATACACCGCGTTCCGAGTGTTGAAAGTTTCAACAGCTTTCGAATACGGGTGATACATTGGTTCAGATGGCCTTTCGAACTACTGCTCATCATTACAGCGGTTTGAACCAGCAAGGAGCGAGCTGATGATCTTGTGTTACAGCTTACAGCTATACGCAGAAAGTGCGAATAGTGAAATCAAGCAAATCGAATGATATTGGATAGCGATTGTATACGTATCGAACACGAATACAATTTTGTTCGAACAGTATTCGAGTATAGTGAGGCGACAAGTTTAAAGACATGCCTATAGAAATCTGCAACGTTTTACTGCAAACAAATACTATTCACAAGCTTTATTAAATATTCCGGTTTCACGTCCCAAAACGCGTTATCATTATGATGGATGCCGTAGTGTGGGGCTCCGGAAATTTCGACCACCTGGTGTTCTTTAACGTGCACCTATAGACCCAAGTACACGGGCCTCAAACATTGTCGCCTCCACCGGAAATGCAGCCACCGCAGCTGGCATTCGATCCCGCGACCTTCAGGCTATCAGTCGAGTTCCATAGCCACTATATAGACCACCGCGGCGGGGCACGGTGCGGTGATGTGAATATGATACGTAACTTTCGTTCACGCGTTCCTACGGGTTCAAGCAACGCTTAAATATAGCTTGCTGAATCATACGAATACAAATGTAATGTTGCACGTTATAGAACCCCAGGCGGTCGAAACTTCCGTATCCCTCCACTACGGCGTCTCTCAAAATCATACGGTGGTTTTGGGACGTTAAACCCCACATATCAAATCAAATGTAATGTTTATTGAACTACTATAAAAGCGGAGCCAACACTGCCTTAGCCAACATTGAAACCACATTTGACGTTAACCCGATATCGGACGGCTTTATCATAGGAGTATACATACGTAGTGTTTGTTGATTTTTTAAATAAAATCCTATAGTCAGCATTACAACCACAACTGACGTTTTACCGACATGACGCCTACACAGGGTCTTTCTCAAGTGCAGTTTCTAAACCTGGCGTGGTTCTGGGGTTTGACTGCATATAAAAAATGCCCGGGTTATATTTCTGCTGGAATCGTAATTTTTATTATTTGCATTCGTCGTGCCTATGCTGCCGCGGCGTAGGTCTTCTTATACTGCTCTCGCATTTAAATTGACAATTTCTGTTCTCGCCGTTCTTGGGTAAAAATAAACTGCCAGTCACCTGTATACCGCAGTGCACGGTATACGGGTAAATGTCACACGTGTTTGAAGGAAATGGTTTAATGACGCATGCCCCACAACAGGATTTTTCAGGGTATTCATACCATGATCACACCATCACATTCGTCAAACCTTCTTACCTTCCCATGCCGATTTCGGTCTACACTATTTTAAACTTCGATCACGAGAACACGCCGACGCAGAACACGCTCAAAGCTTATTTGGGTTTCTAAGAAATACTTCGCATTTAAATAAATAAATAAATAAATAAATAAATAAATAAATAAATAAATAAATAAATAAATAAATAAATAAGCATTATAGGTTATCATCAATAGCGTTTGAACGCAAGAACCAAACAACGCTCGTCTGTACATGTAGTCAGCGTACGAATTGCGGGTTGTGAAAGCAGCAATCTTGAGACGTTTACAGGCACTTGGTTCGAGGATGCGACAGCGGCGTCCCCAATGTTACGACAGCCAAATAACGATATCCTGTTTTTTTTTTTCGTGCTGTTTTTTTTCTACCGCTCTCACCTTTCGCCCTGACGCAATACGAACTTAATCAGCGGACCATAGAACACCACTCCGACTGAGGAAAATACACGCAATCCAGTGACATACTTATTAATGTACATGCTCACACAGCGTTGAGGGTATGCTCGTTTAGAAAACTGTATTCCACTATGTGGACGGCATACTTAAGTAAAACAACAACAGCAACGAAAACGGGCAAAGAGAGCGTCGCTCTGCAATGAGAGAACACGTCGATGCTCGGAAGAAACAGAAATCGCCGCAGTCCTCGACATGCAGACAAGTGGGCCTGTCTTTTTCAATGTCATCTTAAGCGTTAAGATGACACTACCGTTCTGTGCCGACTTGCCGACTATGGTCACATATCGCGTATATTAGGCCTGTGCATATATATATATATATATATATATATATATATATATATATATATATATATAATATAAATATATATATATATCTGCGTTATTCGAAGGTCGTAGGTTCGGTTCCTGCTCACGGCAAGTTATCTTTTCGCCCACTTTTCTTTCTTCCCCTATACATTCCTTAGCAATATTGTCTGTTAGATCTAATTATTATTGTGTCAAAAACACAGCAAACGAGCCCTTAAATGTACACTTCTTTCCCTTATATATATATATATATATATATATATATATATATATCATCTCCGCCAGCGTATACGATGCGGAGATGATGAAGCGATTCAAGTGCCAGGATTCAATTGTGCCCAGCCACAGATTCTCGGTCGTTGCGGAGGTGAATTGGGACAAGACAAAAGCTGACTAAATTAGGGAAGGGTTTTGAATTCATTGGCGAAGAGAGAGAGAGAGCACGTTCGGAAAGAGCGGGAGCACGAATACACGCTAAGGTAGGCAGTTACCTTGAAGATGACAGGACCATTTGGCAGCACACTAAATCGAACGACATAAGCAGTTGAAGGGTTGATATGTATGGTTTAACGCCCCCAAACCACCATATGATTATGAGAGACGCTGTAGTGGAAGGCTCCGGAGATCTTGACCAACTGGTGTTCTTTAACGCGCACCCGAATCTGAGCACACGGGCCTACAGCATTTGCGCCTCAATCGAAAGTGCAGCCGCCGCAGCCGGGATTCGATACCGCGACCTGCGGGTCAGCAGCCGAGTACCTTAGCGAATAAACCACCGCAGCGGGGCGCTGTTGAAGGATTGTTTATAGAGTAACTGTATATGGTCCCTCCGTAATTCTCTAGTTGTTCACGGGTTTTTTCATCTCTTCAAGCCCCCCCCCCATCTTCTTCCAACCTTCTGCCTTGTCTATAGAAATAGAAAGTGGAAATTTAAGACAACTCTTGCAGTGTCAAGATAACGACACTGGTTATGTTATACGTAGCACTCTCGATGGAATCAATGCTCTCCATCGCTACTGGCACACCTGCGCAGGCTTCAGAGGGAAACCAAACGCCCCGGAGACAATTTTACCCTAATTGGAAAGTTTGAACTGGATCGAAAATAATCCTGTATATACGCGACGCCGGCGTGCAACTAGCAGGTCGCTATCGAATAAGACAGTAGTTTTATATAGCGGAAGTGTTCAGGTGCATCGCCCGTTCCCTCTGCAATGACGGTTACATATACAGTTCAACAAACTACCACTTAACACGAATTATTAAGAATATATACAAAGCGTCACACAAACATTAAGAATATACACACCACGCTTAACGCGTGTTGTCTATATTCGTAGTATTTACGTGACCTCTTCATCCCCCCTAGACGCTTTATCGAACTTCATTACCACTGGCGCTGTGACAAACAAAAGAAGAAAAAAAAAAACAATGGATAAACAAATTATTAGTGATAGACCTGTGGACCAAAAGTTGTAAACACTGGTCTTATTTATTTATGTTTAACGCATAGTTCTGGTTTTGCTTTGTGAAGAGTGTGTGTTTTGCTAAAGGCAAGCGAGAATACGAGTATCGCACTTTTTTTTTTTTCTGGAGTGCTCACACTGAGTACCACATAAAACTAAAAAAAATTTCGCCACAAAAAAAAAATCAACTTTGTGTTACGCAGCACCGAATTATCGTTCGCATTACAACGACGGAATTACGGTGTGGACAAAGTGGGCGTCACGGTCGTGTTCGGTACCCGCCCGGGAAAGAGAAACCGAACTGGCACTACGCCCTGGTAAACATGCTAGGGTTGCATATATCACCCGGAGAAACCCCTAGAATCATTCAAAATATCGATTCAACGGCATGCAGACAGCCACGCTTTTGCTCCAACTGTGCATCGGCCGGCAAGAGCGGTAAGTGCCGCATCGATTCGTGGTGCAACGGCGATGACAGATGCGCTTCGCAATAATCAGCTCATCGTACGTCGCCGTGCAAATTGCCTCACATGTACAAGTTTTCCTGCTCGATCAGAAGCAATCACCGGCGACATCTCGTCGTGCTCGATTTCGTCGAAGTATACGCACACCATCACCAATGCAGAGGCGTCAGCCAGGGGAAACGCCGGCGACCGAAAACAGCGGCGTGCGCGCTTCTTGCCGAAAGCTGCACGTCGGTGTACCACAACAACGTCCTGCTTCGTGAAAAAAAAACCCCGGATCTGTTCTTGCGACTGTGGTGCCTGTGCAGGGAAATAATCGCTTGAAAGGAGCGGCGAGCTTAGGCGTTGCACGGAGAGCGCGGGCGCTTCACTCGATCGTGTTTCGGAATCGCCGCCCGAAACGAAGCCGCACGACGCGCGGCACAAGACAGGCACGCGCGCGTTGTCGGTGCGTAGGTATTTCGTTCCACCGATGCGCGCACGGTAAATAGAGAAGCGCGCGGACTCACCCTGTTTGTCCCGCATGACGCTGCTACTGTGGCGCGCGAGCTGCGGGCTTGCGCAGGTGCAGTTTTGAGCACTTTCCTCGGAGTTCGCGCCTACGACGTCAACCCGAGGAGGACACGAGCTGATAGGAATGGTTGCGGAGCAGAAGCTGCCATCTTTTTGCTGTTGCCATGGAGACACGCTCCGACAGACCCCCCCTCTTTTTGAGGCGTCGCTCCTCCCGCGGTTTTCGATAGTGGCAAAATACAGAACTACGTTTACGTTTAAATTCTTGTATAATGTTTATAATATATGTCTCAATTTAAAAACAATAAAAACTAAAAAGTGTATTTAAGAATTAGTATTTAAAGTTTGTGTGTTATAATTATTGAACTTCAAATTGTTCAAAACTTATATGACGTCACCACGCAAAAGCCCAACCTCCGAGATTCTCCTTGAAACAAAGCTAGTTATTTTGTGTATTTTGTGGATTTAATACGGCGTGAAAGTGTCTGAGTAATTTAAAACATTATGTGCGTTGAGGCATTTGTTGAGCGACTAAGGCTTTCAATTGATAGTCTCTGAGGTCGTGTAAAATAGGCGATATAACCACGGAGTTTTGTACAAACTCTATCGATATTACTAAATGTTAATTAAAGTGTAATTTTGTTATTTTCATACTTGGTTTACATGCTCGAGCAGGATAGATCAAACCGGCCAAGACCGTTGAACCCTGTACAACCGTTATTGGCACTAAAAAGTTTTTACTAAAACCTGAAATATAGTTACTAATAATTTATTAGTTATGTATTAACAGTGTTTTGGGTAACCAAACGTAAACACGTTTTTCTTGAATGATTGGTGGGCTTTGTAACGCAGCTGGCAACTTTGAACCAAACGCGTCGTCTTTTCGGTCAAGAGCCGCTGTACACGTTGTCACGGTATGTAACAAGCTCTCTCAGTAGCACGCGCTTTTTCGCGTCCGCAGTCGCTATCCCTACCTCTATTGCTCAACTTGCCTACTTATTTCACTGCCAGCGCATAAACTTCACGGTAAGAGTTTTGTAAATGCGTTCGATGGTTGCAATTTGCGCCCTTTACCGCATGCGCCCGCCTACGATCGCTATGTTTACTCGTCGGAAAAAAAACTGTCACTCACCAACCCGACTCCTTTTCAGTTATGTTTCGTTTCTAGATGCGAGCCCAAGCAGGATACACCTGGACAACTAACGCTTTTCGAATGTCTCCAAATCGCTAGCTGTCGGTACACCCTCTGCGTCTGCTGTCAGGAAGTGAAGTGCACCTTAATGCGCAATGTGCATTTTTCGCTACGTTCGTATTGATCTGAACAGTACGGACGTGTTTGAGATGCGAAGTTGGAACGAAGCAAGCCCTGTAACTTCTGCCCGACTGCCGATGGCATAGGCACATTGCTACTTTCGCATGTCGAAACCATCTTCACTGATGCACGTGCTTCATTTAGCGATTCAACATCAATGATGTAAAACTTTCTTTTCTGATACACTTCGCCTGCAAGAAATAAAAGCACTTGCCTGCGTATTTTTGTGTGTGCGTGTGCCACCGATTGTGTGTTTTCGTTTAAAGCGCTCGCATCTCGCTCAAGAAGCATGATCCGCCTAAACCGAATGACCAGTGTTTGACAGCTGGAACAGAATAACGTCCCCATGTACTTTTTGTAGTTAGCTTGATGGTGGTATTCGCGCCTTTAGACTGTGCCAAGTTTTGCTGTGGTGAAAGCGGCCGTTAGGAGTTATTGGAGTGTGGCTACATTAAACGAGTTCCAATGAAACCAAGTTGCGTGAAGGCACTGGACTGTTCGCGAAAGTTGCTTAGTACGTACGAGCTCAGTAGCTTGCACACGACGCGCGTCAATATTTTATATTTCTTTTCCTTTGTGGTTTTCCTACACAACACGAATTCTGGCTATTCGTACTTCGATCATTTATTCGTTGATTAGTACACGAAATGCACACACAACCAGTGTCCCTCCGATAGTACTAAACTACGTTCTCATGAAGTTCATGAAGTACATTCTAGTGCCGTCGGAATTCTTGAGCATTTGCGAAAACAGTCACTGTTCAAGCACCAAGGCTACGGGAATCTTTTCAAACGTTGACCATTACGTTAACTTTAAGCCTGTCTGTACTCTAAAGGGGTAGTGCTTGATGGTTTAAAATATACACGATACTGTAACATCGAAGAGAACTGCTGCACTGGAGTGAGCAAGAGTGACGGCTGTGTCGGAGTTGAGCGATACTGTTCGTTCGGCTTACCCAACTCCACCTGTTATTGTGCTTCGGTTCCTGTATTGGCCTTTCCTTTGTGTTGGGTGACTAACTACTGTATTTCACTTCGTCACTGCAGATGCTGAGAATCCTTGCTGGCGTTCTCTGCCTGTTGTTGGTCCACGCAGCAGAGGAAGAGGTCACAGAAGCACGGTTACTTGTACAAAAGCGGATACTCAACAAATTTCTTGTTGAGGGCAAGGACATCATTGTTGACTACAACATCTACAATGTTGGTGGGAGGTAATACGTCTTCTGCCTAGCCACCTGTGGTCATTTTGTTTGGTGTTAATGTTGCATATGTAATGTTCAAAAATGTGTTTAGAGCTAGCAGGCTTTTTGCTGACTCATGCCTGTGCATCAATCTGAAATAACGAGTAGAAATGGTTTGCTGTAGCTAATCTAAATGAGCTAACCTTTTGCTCACAATTTCTCTGTCCCAAATAAATTTAAATGATTTGATACTGTGTGTTTAAATAGCAGTTCTTAATAAAGGAAAATGTGTTAATCAGCTGTCCAAGTGTATAAGGTGTGCTGAAAAAAATAAGGTATTGAATTGGTCTGATATTCACTAACTGTTTCTGTGTGACAGTAAGGCCACTGTGGAACAATTATTCTTGCATCAAAGAGTGAAGAGGTTCAGCAAACTCGCAATAAATTGAGTTACTTTAGACAGGCACTCCAAGGTATTTAAATATTACTTACATAGAGAGGCACTCCAGGGTACTTAAATATTTCATTTAATTTTATTGTCTTGCATCATAATAAATATGCTGAAGGTGTTCAGACTGTTTGCTGGGAATAATTTTTTAATGCATCCTCTCAAAAGTGTTGTCCTTTTGCCTCTTACAGTGCGGCCCTGGACATTAAGTTGTCGGACAACTCCTTCAATCCTGCATACTTTGAAGTCACCAGTGGTCTTCTGAGCTTCAAACTGAACAGGCTTGCACCGTATCCTTCAGTGAAACTATCTTGCCTGCTAGTTACTGCTGCGCAGTGTGAAAAATTGAGGTGGCAGTAGTGTGAAACACCATCATGAGCGCTGTCCAACGTAATTTAAGAACCTGGTTATCTACATATCATGAATATGCAATTGTTCTGCTTGTTTACTTGGCCTGTGAGTGAAAACAAGTGCACCGAGTAATTAAGGTATTTTGCCATGCTTGTGTGGAATTGGCACTCACCATGCGGATTGGCTAGGCTTGTAGTCATTCGCGCTGCTTGCTGTGCCTAGCTTTGAGGCAACCTTGCTGTCATCACTACACTGCTATCGAAGTGTGACGAACTCTTAAGGTGCGACAGCTAATGGCACATCTATTGTGGTTCGGCACTGTTGATAGTGTTCGACAAATGTTAATTGTATTGTGTTATAGTGAATAAACACGTGAAGGCCCTGTAATTTAATCTGAAACCTGTGATTTTTTTAACGTTCATTTGCTGTTGTTGCATGTACAAATATGGGCCTGCATAATACATTCCACATCAGGAATTCCCAAAGTGTCAAACTACATGCCTTGACTGTCAAATGATAGCAGCTGTAGCATTTTGCAACTTTGCCAATATCAGTTGTGGAAGCAGTGGTATTGTGTAATGAAACTTGCCGAGATTTTTAACCGTAGGCAGTGAGAGATATTTTGCAATTTAGGTAGCCACAGCCCTTGGTGAATGAAGTTGTGTGCAGTGCGGGCACGTAAGGTACGTTCAATTTTGCTGTGCCTCTTCCTTTTGACAATTTTGTCTCACGTCTGTGATACAGGTCTTTTATAAGGTTTTATTGACTGGTAGGCTGAGCAACTAATCCATTGAAGGTCTCTGCACATCGTAACTTTATTTCGTAATCAGATTACTGCTATGTATTATTTTTTTGTATGAACGAAGCCATTCCACACAGACCTTACAGAATCATTCGTTTAATAGATTTCATGAACTGACCTGTCACCAAAAAAAGTTTGCCTTGTGAAATGTCTGATAATACTTAGCTATTGCAAGTTTAAAGCACTTACATAAAAAAAAGCCAGCTTTGCGACTAGGGCAAAGCACTGAATGCATTTAGCGAAGAATTGGAACGTTCTACGAAAGCTAACAATTGTCTCCATTCCATTAGCATCGGACCTGGCCTAACTGAAATGAACAAACAAACAAAAAAACGGCTTGACCATACACGACTGCTGCAGTGTGTGAAGCGACCTTTATGCTGTCTATTGATTCAACCTGAAACTCAGCCACGAGAACACAGCGCATACAAAAGTGTGAACTGTCTGCTCATCCTTGTCAAGACAGGGTGCGTGTGACCATGGCTGGCTACTCAACGTATACAGTTCTTTTCGTAGCGATGTGGCTGCCCCTCCTCCCCTAGGGTCTTTTGTGCAATGAAAGACAGCTGGTGCATTCCCTCTCCACTTGGGCCACAATTGTTGGCTTCCTTCACATGCTTTCACGCATAAGATGTATGACATACAGGTCAACGTTGATTCCCCTGGACTTGATTTGAAACCTCACGGTGCCTGGAGTCTTCATATACTAGTTGCTACCACATTGAGGTGTTCATATTAGGTGTGTACCAGAGTAAGTATACCAAGTTGCCTGCAGCATGTGTTTGGAACATGTTCAGCATGTACTGTGCTCTTCCTTAATCAACGCACACAGTGGAAGCAACGTCACTCATACGGTCGTCATTAGGCCTCTCACATTCGGCTACTTCAACTTCACAAGTGCTGATGTTTCCTACAGGACATCTGAAGACAGCCAAGAGGTTCAGGTATGCCCAACACTTGCTTACCTGCCACATTTACTCAAAAAGAAACTTCATGCCTCGTGGTTTGACCCAATTGCAATAAACAACTAATACATTACTAACAAGTCTAAAGTGCCTGAACATTTTTATGCTTACTCAATGAAAAAAATGTGCATTTGTTCAGAATAACTTTATCCTGGAACTTTGTGTTCAGGGACTAGTATATTAATTCCATCATTTGCGTGCTGGCTTTCAGTTTGCCCATACCGCTGAGCCAGGTCAAGGTGGAGTTATGCCAGTGCGTGACTTTGACCGGAAGTTCTCGCCACATGTGGTAAGTGGCTTTTGAAGAACAAATTATTCTTTGGGCTGCTGGCATTGCATCCCTTTTGTTGCTCGTAGTATAAATTTTGCCACTGTTGCTCGAACTAAAGATATGATAAATGCAGATGTACACCTTGAAGTGGTGAAATTCAGGAAAGTACTGCTGGTAGTAGTTTTTTATTGATGAGCTTTATATATCAGAGTTACAACTTGCGATGACGTTTAAGAAAAATTTGTTAGCAAAATAATGAAAGGCTACGGCTAGCTCTGTATAGCGTTGTTGTTGCAAGACAGAAGGCACAGCGGAGCTGTATTTACTGTTATTTGATGGTTTCACTAGTTTTGCTAGGTTATGCCATATCAATATTTGCCAAGTTTGTGAAGCCATGCCAATCTTTAACATTCTTTATATTACAATGCTCATGCTATTTAAACATGGACGATGTAACAGGTAACTAAATTCTTGCTTGTTCTTTCTGTATTCTCACTGTCATTGTCTTCCTTTGAGATACTTAGGGTCACCTTTGGCTCATCAGTATCATTTAGCTCTCTTATTAGCCCAGTATTCTGGATTTGCTCTCTATCTACGGTTGTTTTCTGACATGGCTTCAAGACATAGTTCTCTTTTCGCAGTGTTTTCCCTAAGGAAAAGATACTTTTTTGAGTCTGCCCAAGGCGACTTCAAGCTTGAATTTGTGGCATGAGGGCAGCCCACCAGCCTTTATACAAGTGGTGATGGCACAATCATTTGATGTATACTAGTGGGTGCACAACCTGGCCGCAATCAGTTGACCGAGCCTCGTTTATAGTGTTTATAAGCTGTGCACAGTCAGGTTACAAAGGAGCACGAGTGTTGCATCACTACGCGTCACGCGGCATCAATGGCGAGTATGGTTATCATGGCGATGAGCAGTGATGTCATCACTAGATGAGGCGGTTTTTGGATTCAGGAGGCACGTGGTGCTCGGCTTAAACAGCTCCTTTGTTAAGATGTAATGTGTAACAAAATGGCAAGTTGAGCTAGTTGTTGCATATTCATACATTTTTTAAGAAAAGAGCGTATGAAAAAAAAAGAAGACAAAAAAAAGCGAGAGAATGCACACAGCCCTGCACTCACAACCGAAAGTTTATTCGAAGGAAACGTAAACTATAAGCGAGAAAGATGTGCATCACAAGTGCATGTTTTAGTGAGCTGAACTTTGTTAATCTTTTGCAGACTGACTGGCTTGCTTTTGCCATCATGACACTGCCATCTCTTGGGATACCCTTCGTGCTTTGGTTCAACAGCAAGTCGAAATACGAAAACATCGTGAAGCAGTTTAAGAAGCACTAGGACACTTATTTGTGGGGGTTTGGAAGGGTTCATTGTGGTACCTGTTTCTTCTTTTCATTTTTTTTTGTACCTCAATGTTTTTGTATTAAAATACAAAATGTACATTGTCTGTGTCTGGCTAGCTGAGCCCTTTTTTTTTATACCTGGAGTGCTGTAAATAGGTAGCTTTGATGTTGCCACTGATTAGCTGAAGCTTCAAAAGAAAAAAAATATAGAATTTGTTTCTGTTTGCTCACATGACGCAGCCGTAAATATTACATAATGAAATATTACTAGAAATACCTGGCATCGCCTCGACGAGGCAATATGTGCTGTAGTAACAGCGCAACTGTGCGACAACTGTAGGAAGAGACAAAAATGGGCAGGAAAGAATTATTTTTTGTCCATTTTGTCTCTTCCTACAGTTTTCACACTGTTACTACAATACTACCATGATAAACCAACTTGCCCAAATTACAGTAGACTCTCAAATGAAAATCTGTTAAACGGAACTATTGCCTCTGCAATGCTTGGTTTCTGGCTTGCATTCTGCACCCATGTTCACCTCTCAGTAACTGGCATTCCTGTTAAATGGAACACATTTTCCCGGTCCCTTCAGGTTCCATTTAGTACTGAGATTCTACTCTAAGCTCTTGTTGAGATTGACTGGCGGATCATGGGAGAAGCCTTCGTCCTGCCAGTGGACATAGTCGGGCTGATGATGAGATACATGCAAGGCGGCAATTGGGCATATTTTGTAACTACTATAAGAAGCGAGCTTAGAGTATAACTGATTGTTGAAAGATTACTGTAACAAGCCGAAAGTTGTTCTAGTATCGAACTTCTTTGACCCCAGGAATACCGTCATTGCCATTTTTATTTCACTGATTGTGTCCGAGCGCACAAAACTTTCTAAGAACAGTATCTACATGACCTTATTCATATTGGTATTTCAGAGCACTTAACAGACAAAGTACAAGAGATACACACTTTTAAATACTAATATTGATAAGTACGAACTTGCCCAAATTTCCATGCTTCTGAACATGATCTTATTGTTCCCTCTTTAAAGTAGTATGCAACTAAGTTAAAGATGAAATCGCAGTGTTGCTGGTGCACTTATTGAACATATAATAACTGACCTTGGTTTTAATAGGACAAATGTAACAAATACCCACATCAATTCCTGGCAACACTACAGGTCTGCAGAGGCCTGTGAAGAGGGAGGGAGGAGAAGATTACCTGAATTTTATAAAATCTGATCTAAGAGTAGCATAAAACAGCACAGAAAAAAAAAAATTCGTCATAAAGAAAGCCTCAAAGAGCGAAAAATTCCTCCTAGTTTTACGACTATGAGACTGATGCTTTTTTTCAGTGTAACCTTTGTACAAATAGTCAAGACAACCAGTACGTTTTCAGATATTGAATATGGCTATAATAAACCGACAACTTGGATGATTGATATGTGAGGTTTAATGTCCCAAAACCACCATATGATTATGAGAAACGCCGTAGTGGAGGGCTCGGAAACGGACAACTTGGAAGCTGGAGGCTGCTCGTTCATGGCTAAACTATAATCTTTGGCTATAAATACCGATACCATGACTTCTGATCAAATCTGCATGGATGTTCAAGTGTCTTTTGAAATTAGTAATGCTAAGATCCACATCAACCAAAGAGAGTAGTGCGGCATTGGGTAAAGCGCAGTGTCCACTTGCCGATTCGCAATGAAGAGGGGATAGCACTTTTGAGAATTGTACAGAAGGCAGATAGGCAATGTACAGATAAAAAAAAAAGGCTCTAATGATGAGCTTTTTTGGAAAAAAAAAGGACAGTTGTTTACAGCTTTCACACAGCTCTGCATAGTTAGGCCTGTGTAAAATAAAAAATAAAAACTGCCAACGTCTGCAATCTTTCTACAAAACTAAAATGTAGCTAGAATGGAAAACAACACTGGGCTGATGAATATAGCCGCTCTGGCCACAATGACACTAGCCTTCAGTTCTCTTCTATCATCGTCACAAGGTTTGCGAAAAAGTACAAGGTGCTTCAGCGATTGTGCTTGAAGCACCAGAGATCTTGCAGACAAGTGTTCTCAAGCTGCGCACAATCCAGATGGTGAAGTCTATTCACTTTTCTCAGATTAGCACAGCGGGTTAACTTAGGCCTCTAGTTACCTTTGAACGAAAGTAAGAAGACACAATCTCTCCATCTTGTAACATAAGCAGAATTCGCACAAAGGATAATCGTTGAGGTCCTGTGGTTCTTGATCACACTTGAACACTTCGCTGCTTTCAAGCTCTGTGCAAAGGAGACCTATAGCAATGTTGAATTTAAAATGCAAAATCAGATACGTTCCACGTAATTGGCAGGGAAGAGCCCCTCCTTGCCTCTTAGTCGACCAAGCCACCAGCCTGATGGGTCTGAAAACAGACAATTACACCATGGTAAGACAACAGACTAAACGTTACAGAATTTAAAGCTATCCTGCAGTAACAAGTACACAGCGATAAAAGATCTAGAAACAACATCAGCCTATACAACCTGGTCTATACAACCCGATAAACGCTTCGTTTACGTGCCATTCTCAAAAGTGTGGAGTGATGAGATTCTAGCCTCACAGTTTTTTTTTCAGGGGCGAAGCTCCTTAGGGCGTGGGCTGTGCGTCCCCTGTAGCCTGTATGTAGCCACCTCTAGTTTAGTTCTTGCAGTGTTCACTAGATGGCGGTACCGTCCCCTGTATGTAGCCACCTCTAGTTTAGTTCTTGCAGTGTTTACTAGATGGTGGTACTTGTAGCTGATGATGAAAAGATGCAAGATGTTATAAACTAGAAAGCGGTACTTGTAGTTGATGAAAGACGCGAGATCTTATAAAATAGGAATGATGTCACATATGGCGCGTGTCATTGGTTGAAGGCAATCGTTCGATTTAGTGCGGCGACGTACGCTAGGGGGAGCGATGTAATAAAATCGAGTGGGCAAAATGTACAGAGGATTCATGGTTTACCAGGTTTACCTCCGGAGCTGCGCCCACTCATCATCATTCACTTCGTGGATATGGCGGCATTTTTTTCTTTTGTGCTTTAAAAGGCAAAAATGGGTAAATTTTAACTAGTAAACAGCATTTCTGTGGTATTATGATGTTTCAATTAAGCTTGTGTGAACATTCGAATGAATATATCACAGTATACAAATTTGCATCAATTCGAACTTAAATTATTGAAAATTTCAAAGTATTCAAGATAAACAAATAGATAAATAAAGTCGGCATATAACCCTTGTAATGGTGGTTTCACAACAGTAAAGAAGTGCTATGCCATGGAAACACCTACTCTGAAGTTCGACTGCTGCGAAGCCCCACCTCAAGGTTAAATGAGCATACTACCCTTGCATTGATTCATCATTTTTTAGAGTTAAAAAATTGTTGTATGGGCTTATATGCTTGAAGTATAGTAAATTTTAAAACGTAACATACCTAATTTACAAGTTATCACTTGCATTCTCACGAAAGTCAAACCGTGGTACTATTTTTGAAAGTTGTTCCCACTTTCTTTGAACAAAAAAGGACATTCGCTTAGAGCTTGTTTCAATTAAAAAATATTGTACAAATTAGTTAGGTCATGACAAATATGCCCATTTGTCTTTATAATATATGATATGTAGTATTCGATTCGAGATTATTCAACCTAAATCACTGTTCCCTTCAAACCTAAAATTCACTTATTGCATAAGCCTAGTTTTAATATCTCGAGTGTCACAAATATATTTTATTAATACACAACTTTTAATAATAAACAGTGAAAACGCTACAGACCTTGAACAGACCAGGAAGACATGTTATGTTACACTTACTAGGAGTGCCGTTAAGCAAAAAAGTTGCAAAGGCATGCAGCGAAAACTTCCAAGTGCACTCACGATTTGGCTTCAAGAGTGAAGTGCACCATTAGACCTCATTTGTGTTACCTTCTGATTCGCTCAACATTCTTCAATTCACAGCAGATATTTTAACCACGTGCCGCAAAGGAAAGAATGTGTATGCGACATTGACCATTGCAAACTTTCCGATGGTGCCTACTGCAAATACAGTCACGAAGTGCCTACTACATTATAATTCATCATTTTGAAAAGTACTCACTACATGTCAGTAAGGCAATAAATGCATCTTGTACACTGCTGCACACTCTGTAGATACCGTGGCTGATGATTAATTAAGACTGAGCATTTTGTATGGGCGGGCCTTTAAAACCACCATACCACACAACAATTCACAGGGTGTGATGCCTGGTGTGATTCTACGCTATTGCGATGCAATACTACATCTGTTAACGTAACCACATGACACCTATACATGCATAGGGTTTTTTTTCATAGCACTTTCAAACAATGGTGCGGCTTTGCAATGGTACACTTGACTGCCACGCATAATAGCAGAGTTTGATTTAATCATGGACCTTCAGTATCATCATTTGCATCATCCATCACAATCTTTTGCTCATTGTCATTCCTATGCCCACACTGGGATTTCTGCAACATGTGCTCCGTAGTGTCTGCACAAGGCGAAACTGAGAACTATGAATGCACTCAACCCACGCCATGCAAGACTTCTTCATTCTGGCATAGTAGAACTAATGCGTTCTGCACAAACACAAATACTATTGCACTAATAATAAAAAGAACAAAAAGGCAGCTAATATTCCACTTATGCAGTGATTCCATTCAAATGATTTGCATTAAATGAAGTTCCATTGTGACTGATTACAGTGTAGCTTTGAAAGTCAAGCAGGGGACCATTACATCACCAAAAGCCACCATATTGCCCCATTCTAAATATGTGCTCTATTAAGGAATGCAGGGGAGCATATTCCCCCTTCTAATTCCACCAAGTTCTGAATGAACTCCAATATTTATGCAGTGTTTGTAGTGTTTGTGTGTACATCAGTAATGTCTGGCACAATGAGAATGCCCCATCAAGCAGGCGTGACATCTTCCTGCAAGTCTATAGTTGCGCTGTACTCGGCATGTGTTTTAAACCAGTTGTATGAAAATGTTACCTGTTACAATCTCAATGATCTCATGCTCATGATGTCACTGCTGGGCTAACACTTACTTGCTAAAGGAAAATTCTCGTGAGACTGAGTTCTATGTTTGGGTGAGTACAACTACCACTGGGATATTTTGAGTAAGAATGTTTGGGAACTGTAGCCCAATAACACGTGTTGGTAGGTTAGCTAGTACATGATAATTTAATAAAACTGTGGCCCACCAAAATACAAGACACAATACACGACATGTAGAAAGGGGTGCTTAAGTTTCCTTACAACTGTGAATTTTTTCTAGAACAACACAGGTTTTAGCACAGCTGTAGAGCACGTATGCAATAGGAACTGGAACCGCCTTCCCCCCTCCATTGCTGCCACTAAGGATCAAGGGCTGTTCGAATCCGCAGTGTCGAAACACATTATGGCGTAACTGCACACTGTTTTTCGTTTTTCTTGTCTTTAACTATTATTTGTTGTATTTCCTTCACTGTTGTTGTTATTATTTTTTTGCCACATTCATATTGTACCCACCCCCTCTGTAACACCCTCTGGGTCTTGAGGGTATACTAATAAATAAATAAATAAATAAATAAATAAATAAATAAATAAATAAATAAATAAATAAATAAATAGGCACAATCAACAGCAGTCTCCGAGAAAGTTATATATGCATATTTCTACGGATCACAATCTAAGAATCATTTGCACAATGATCACTTGTCTTTTTATAAAATGGAATAATGAAATGAAGTCGGGATACAGTTGCACATGAGCTGACCAAGGCCTATACTTCTATTGTGCTTCTCAGCACATACAGAAATTTACATTTTATCTGTTGCACATGTGTTTCATACTTTTATGTATGTAGTATTGATATGAGTTCTGTGTCCTGCAAATAAATACAAGCTGAACACACATCAAACAGAACTGTGCAGAAAGTCGAGCATACAAAGCCAGCAAGAGATGACACCAATCAAATGTATAAACGAACTTAACTAGACTTTCGAGAAACAAAATGCGGTGTAAGGAAAATAGAAATGAAAGTGAGTGTTTGCAATGACACCTGTGGGAGCAGAGCCCACCACCTGCCGCTCACACGGAATGAGCTATCTTCTGAGATATGGTAGAAGCTGTGTCCTCCCATGCACTTTCTCAAGAGGTATATGTATGGTAGCAGACATAAATGTTTCTTTTAACCATAAGTGTCACACAGCACATGAATTTAGCACTAACACCCAGTCAATAAGCCAAAGTAGCGATTTACTTACATTATTTTAGCTACACAAAGTGACAGCTAGTATGTGTCCACAGATTGTTGAGCATACAAAGCCTCCACTGTTAGTTTATCTGAAGCTTTCCTTTGCTCCGTAGACATTTAGCTCTACATGGTCATTGATAACAGAGATTTCACCCGACGGTACCTAATTCTTATGCAATACCAATGTTCATAGTGAAGACTGATGCTCAATATTTTGCCATCACTCACTCAATATTTTGCCATATAACTACACAAAAAAATAAAGGAAAAGGCTGCACACATGCATGCATGCACGCACGCACACACACACACACATACACACACACACACACACACACACACACACACACACACACACACACACACACACACACACACACACACACACACACACACACACAAAAGAACATGTTCAAAAGGAAGGGTGCGGCACAAGCGCTTGTCTCCGTATCCTTTCTTGTAAATATTTTGCACAGTCTTTTTTTTTTCCAAGTATGCATAACACACCAGGTCAATAGTGCAGCAGGTCAAGTGGCTTTTCACCATCTAAGAGTCCCCCCCCCCCCTTGCCAATGGTGTCGCCGTGTACTCGAACGAACACTTAAATGCATTGATGGGTCACCGGAACTGCACGAGCTTTTGCCTCTCCCTACTCTACCACTGCGAGAGTGCATGCTTGCGTCACGACATGGGCAACTTCTGAATCAGAGGCGTGCGAGGGCCTGACTTGTCGCGCCAACTGTTTCTCTCGTTCTCTATGTCCGCGCTGCAACACACACGCTTGGTCGATTTCGGAAGTTTAAGTTTCCCCATGTGGCCGACGCGTTTCTACGGTTCTCTTGCGAGGTGCTGCAGTAAATATATGTACGGTGAAATTGATGCTCGCTGTTGGAAATTTTGCTGCAGAAAACGGGAACTGCGTCGCTACAAAGCACTTCAAGGCAACATACTTCAACGCATGACGATCGGCTTGATCGGTATGCGAAAAAACAAGAGAGTGCTTGCTTGCTAATACAAGTTTCCTGCCAGTGAAGAAGGCCTTTTTAATTATATGCGAATGCCAGGGTCTTCCGGCACCACCGTGTTGTCGAACCTAGTTTCTCCCAGCATTGTCGAGAAGAGCTTCAAGAAAATGGGGCATTCGAACGTGCTCGACAGAATCGAGGACAATGTGCTTTGGGAGGGTGGTCTGGGGTAGCGGCAGCAGCCGCGACGATGATTTCCAACCAGACTTCGCGATCAGTGATCTCACTAGACTGTGCGTGACCGGATCTGACCCGTTCAAGTATGTGCCGATTCTTTTAAATTAACAAGTAAACTTAGTGTGTGCTCAAATTTATTCCATTATTATTTTTATAACATATATACTGCACGTGTTAGGGCTGTGAGACAATATTTCTCAAACACTCACAAAATACCTGCGTACTTTGCACAGCCCCCTCCTCAAGGCCCCAAAATCGCAAAAAAAAAAAAATCTGAGTAAATTATGCGAGTAAATATAGTACTTATTCCTGAGAACACAGATACCAACCTTCTTTGAGGATTTCGATGATGTCACCTTCACTAACTGCCAGCTCGTCTGTATCCTGAGGCTCGTATGCGTATAAGGCCTTGCATGTGGGCACTGCCGGCTTCGGCCTGCTTGGCGGCTTTGGCTTGCCACCACCTGGGACTGGCCGTGCTTTCTGCGAGTTCTTGCGCTTTTCCCTGGGGTACACGCGTTCACACAGAAAGGGCAGTGAGTGAATGATGACAAATCCCCGTGTCAATTTTAGACAATAACAAGGAGACAAAGCATACCAAGACTGCAATTTGGGCCAGTTAGTTGTACTTCATGATGTAAAAAGCACACACGGACAGGGGAGAGAAGGCATACAAAACACAGCGCTGTGTTTCGTGTACCTCCTTTCCTACGTCCGAGTGTGATTGCACTGTCGTTCCATCATAAAAAAAACGTAGCATAGTATGTAGACATAACATGGACACGGGCGTTTGTGTAGTCCTCTTCTCGTGTCTCATCCTTTTGTGCTCCAATTTATTACAGAATGAACCAACACACCAGCAAAACATTTTAGAGAGTTGGGCTTATAGTTTAGAAGTGCCAGAAGTTGGACTATGGCGGCCCTTTCTCCTTTTTTTTTTTTATTGCAAGTCGGCACATAACAATTCTCACCACTTTTGCAGCAAATGAAACCAGTAAAAATGCCAAATCGATTAACAGGAGGTGAAACAGCCTTTTCATAACATCAGCTTTCAATAAGAGCAGACTTCGACAACATCTTCGTCATACTAGTTAAAAGCTTAGTGTTACACCTGCATCACAACAGAAACATCACAACGGAAACATGACAATGGTAACAAACATGGCATGTTATTAGGTATGATGTCCATGCAAAAAGCTCAAAGCTAGGCTTACTAAGCTGTTCAATCACAGTTATGGTTTGTCTAGTTTGCATATTTAAAGTTTTGCCTCATGGTTGCTTCTCACAAACTCCAGAGACATGATATGATGTTTGGTTGATTGGTTTATGGGTGGGTTTTAACATTCCAAAGCTATTCAGGCTATGAGAGATGCCATTATAAAATACTGCGGGTAATTTTGACAACATGAGGGTGTGTAATGCTAAGTTATTTAATGCACTGTAGATGAGTTGCTAACAATTCATCTCCATCAAAATGTGACGATTGTGGCAAGAATTGAACCGTCGTCTTTAGGGCTACCAGGTGAGCAATGGGCATCTGCACTGGGCCTTAGCAACAGCCTCAACAAGTTGTTCCATCAAATCTGTAAGAGATGACCAGGTGGGCCGATACCCAATGAGCTGAGCTATGAAAATTTAGTTAAGGATCTCTTAGACTATGGCAAAACTAAGGTGAAATAGTCATAATTCTCACCCTGACACGCCTGCTTCAGGTGGTCTCATGTAGTCTGAAGGGCCATTTCCTTCTGTGGACACCCTTTTGTGCTGACTGTGGCCTGTTCGTGGCAGGTTTGGAGCGTGCCTCATTGCATTTCCTGCCCCTGCAGCTGCTGAGGAAATTAAAGAACCAAATAAACCCATTAAAGTTTCGACCAGTGCGTGAAGGAAAGCGAAAAGGTGGTAAAGATCAAAAAGCGAATATGGTGTCTGGCAAATTCTCACTTGCATACTCTTTTCATTTAGATGTGATCTAATGCTGCAAAGTTTCTTATCACAAGCACTTTGATAGCTTTACAGTAAGAGACATATTCCGGCAATTAAACAGATAGTGCATATGAAGATGTACATATCAACTGGTCCTGTAGATTATTTTTTGATCCTCCCTGCCACAAGTATGTATGCAGTCATATAGATACCCCTAGAAGTATATTACTACATACAATTAGTGAGAAAAAGTTGCAATAGTAAATGGTGATGCCCCAAAATAACACAAGCAGATTGGAAACCCCAGCTTGAAGTTTGACAAAAGTCACATAGTAATGGTGGATTTGTTCTAATCATTCCACATATGTTTCTCAACTATATTCACAACACTCGCTTTTTAAATCCACGCTGATATTTTTCCTGCATTTCTCCAAACTAGAAACCAGCTGTTCTGGCCAGAAGTTTTACCAGTGGCCTTATACCATATGAAAAGTGATCCAATGCACTACAGCTTGTTCAACAGCCCAGTAAGCACTGAGTGGCACCTTCTACTGGCTAAAGCTCCAAAAGGTAATGAACTCTCTATCGAAAGCTAACAAACAGCTACACTTTATTTCAATAGCATTTTGTTCACGAAACAGCAAACAACACAAATATGCAAGCCACAGGGTTTACTAACCCCTTGTTCCTATGACAGCTGCAAGAGCGGCGTTCGGAGTCCTGGCAGATGCTGCAGTAGTCACAGTCCGACCTCTGCCATTGTGTTCCTTTAACTTGTTCCCACTGGGCTGCTGGTGCGTCCTTGAGGTGCTCACCTTTGATGGCCTCGGCCCAGAAGATGCTGAGCGCTCTGAAGGTCCTAACATGCAGAGAACATTAAGAATTCGAACTTGAGAACTGCAGGTTGGACTTTGATTGATATGTGGGGTTTAACGTCCCAAAACCACCATATGATTATGAGAGACGCCGTTGCAGGTTGGACTTGGCAGGCAACTGCATGCACCAAGTCTACGTAGTGCGGCCTGTATGCATGTGTTTCGTGTGTCGATACTCGACCTATTCCCGGAATACCCGAATGTATATTTAGGAGGGCAGACTCATCTTAGACATTTTTTCTTTAGTGATCTTGATCAAAGTGCACAGGCTTATGCTGTTTTTTTTTTTGCTGATTTCAAATATGTAATTATGTTACTTGTAAGTCATTTTGTTCCTGAAATAAAGTAAGTTGACCCCCTATTGTTTAAGGCCACCATAAAAAAAGTACTTAAAAGTGATATTTAAGATATGGCAACAGACTAATGACTATAAATTGAAAGTATGCAAGAGTTTTTTTTTACTTTCTTGGTTATTTTACAGCAAAATGAACTTATCATATTTTTACACAATTCCAAGTGCTTTTAAAAATGGTGAGTATTTAATTAAAAAAGCTTGTGCTCTAAATTCTGCTTCCATACTTATTTTCTATACACAAACAAGTTTCTATTTCAGAAAACATTATTGCTGTGTCTGCCCTAGCTGCCGAGGTATTGAGGCTTAAAATTGAGCAGTTTGAGAAAAATGGAAAAAAACTGATAACACCCAGTTCCTTCAAGAAACAGCAATCACAATGTGCATGTTTTGCAATGCTCATAAAGGCGCTCATAAATTGGTAGCAGAGCTTCAGACACAGGTGCTAGCAAATTATAAAGAAGCCTCGAAGTTCCCCATTTTTTACAGGTTCCGCATTGTGCTAGCTAGCACCAAGAATCTGGACAGTCAAAATGACATTACAAAAAAAGTTACCACATCCTGATGGGTGAAAATTTGCATAGAGAGAGAAGAATACTCGCAGAAACCAAATATGCCAATTTTAAAAATGAATTTCTTTGTCACTTTGTCATGAGTGAAACAGATCTATGTGAAGACATACACAATATCTACGAACTATCAAGGGCAAATATAGCCTAGAACTTTGTTAAAATCTATTTTAAAGTGCACGCCATGCAACTGAACAAGATCTGAGCCTCTTGCGATGCCGACATAAATGCAGGGCGATGTAAACAAAACTATGGCACGAGTTTGCGTTTGCTAGTTGCTGGCACGGGCCTTGCGCTTGCACTGCCTGCAATTTCCTGCTTCCTTTTGACGGCTTCGCATGTGCTGGCTGTGCTGGCTGTCAGAGCGGCGCCCACTTGCGCATTGCGCTGTGACGTACACCAAATTGCACAAAAATTCGTGCACAAAAGAATTCAAGCAGGGCGCAGCGCTTTGGCTGCGCTAAGACGCCACGGGCACTTTTTCAGATTTTACTTCTCATAGCCAAGAAAGTTTATTCACCCATGGTTTGATACCACACTGTACTGCCCAAACAAATGAGCATATAAAAAAAGTACTGCCACTGACAAGTGTGTGCATCTTGCATGTGCTCACATATGTTGCCATCACTGCACCCTCAATGGACAAAACTATTTCACAAAATAGAAAATAAGTGAGCCCGTTGCAGCCAAATGATACACAAACACACACACAAATTTGATTTGCCGTACAACATATTTGAACAGTTGTTATTAAACTGAGCACATTCACACATATACGACATTCACTGTGTTTTAACAAAATGCAGTGATTTAACATAATGCCTTCCATAAAAATCTTCAGGAAGCTGATATGCTTATAAAGCTCATTGCCGATGCATCTGTTGTGTGCCTGTATTTTCCTAATTGTGTGTTTGTATTCCACTAAAAAATAAATTTGTGTATGCACCTGTTATGTGCCCGTATTTCCCTAATTGTGTGTTTGTATTCCACTAACAAATAAATTTGTGTAGCTTGCAAAGGAGGTGCAACGCTATAGAAACAGTGGAGCTGATGGGCACCTATGTGGACCTGGCTATGCTGTTTTGCAGTGTTGCTAATTTTCTCTTTAGTTATTTTTTCCTCTATTTCATTCTTCTCTCTTCTGCCTTTTCTATGTATAATTTTCTCTGTTTATTTTCACTTGCTCATTTCTCTCTATTTCTTTCTCTGTATTTTTCTCCTTTCTATGCTGTGCTTGACTTTCTTCCCTCCTCCTTTCTCTCCTCCTCGTCATCACAGATCTCCCCTTCATGCTCACTTCTCTTTCTTGCCTCCTTAATACACTAGACTACACAATGCTATGCTATGCTCTGCTAGTGTGCCTGGATAGTCGAGTGGGGAGGACGCTCACCTAATTGGTTCGAAGGTACACGGGTTCGAAGATCCCCCCCTCCTTGGTGAAGAATTTTTTTTCGACAAGAACACCTCTCTTTCTCAGTCTTTGTGGTCGTTCCTTCGCTCATCAGGGTTATAAACTGGCTACACCGAAGAAATTGGCGCGCATGCTCTGGGAGTTAAGTAGATGAGGACGAAGAAGAAGAGGACGTAGAGAGCATGCACCAGTTGATGATAACCATCTCTGTTTCTAACAGACAAATTACAAGGAGCTCAAAAAGCTTCCCTGTTAAAAGTAAGTCGAGTGTTGGAGCATGTGAAGGTGATAACTAAATTTATCCATAGCGACTCACTTGAATTCTTTGGCAGGCCAGGGCCAATGCTTATGTTGAGAACACCTGCAGTGACCTTTAGAACAGCCTCATTACCATGACCTTGGGTGACATGCACCTGCTTGGTGGAGCCACCACCGAAGATGCCTTCTTTTTTCACTCGGTACTCCATCCTGCACAAAGTTTACACATGCCGTCTTAACAAAATCAACTTTAAATATTATACATTACTTTTGTGTTGAAGTGAGGTCATGCAACGGAATTGGGTTCAAAGAAGCTTTACTATACAGACATACGACATATTTTGAGACACGACAATTTTATCCATGATCGAAACAAAATTGAAAAGTATGGTTTGATATTGGTTCTTTACCATATAGTAGCGCTATATGTAGTTAGTATGTTCGTGGCAGGTTTCGTATGAAGCGTCGGAAGTATGAGGACAGGCCCACGAAACTACGCAGTTCTTTGACAGATGCAGGTTTGGGGAATTCGGCCACGGCCCGAAGCTTGGCAGGATCAGGAAGAATGCCGTGTTTGGACACGACATACCCCAGGATGGTGAGTTGCCGTGCTGCAAAGCGGCACTTTTTCAGATTTAGTTGTAAGCCGGCATTGCTCACACGCACCAAAACTTCTTTCAGACGTTGAAGATGCGTGGAGAAATCCGAAACGAAGACAATGACATCGTCGAGGTAACACAAGCACATGTACCATTTCAAGTTGCGCAGAACGGTGTCCATCATGCGCTCAAAGGTCGCAGGTGCATTACATAGACCAAACGGCATGACGTTGAACTCGTACAAGCTGTCTGGCGTGGCGAAGGCGGTCTTTGGTCGAGCGTCGTCAGCCATTGGTACTTGCCAGTACCCCGAGCGCAGATCGAGAGAAGAAAAAAAAATCGGCTCCATGAAGGCTGTCAATCGAGTCATCGATGCGTGGCAGTGGATAAACATCCTTGCGAATGATATTATTGAGCCGTCTGTAGTCCACACAGAACCGCACAGAACCGTCTTTTTTCGCAACAAGAACAACAGGAGACGCCCATGGACTGTCTGAGGGCCGAATAACGTCGCGTTGGAGCATATCGTCAACCTGATCATTAATTACCCGACGTTCCGCAGGCGACACGCGATAGTTCTGCAGGCGACACGCGATATGGACGTTGCCGTAAAGATGGATGGGCCCCAGTGTCGATGCAATGCGCAAACAACGAACGTGTGACCGAGAGAACTTCGCCCGACATCGAAAGAAGAACGATATTCTTGCAACAGGTCCAGAAGCTCGGAACGCTGTACCGCCGTAAGGTTGTAAGCGATGGAGGGGCCAAATACATCAGCAGATGACGGATCAGAAGTGGAAACAGCATTGATGGTACGCGACCTGGGACAGCGCGTGTCATCAAGTACGCCCTGGACCTGTGCGTCGTCGACTGGTTCCACTCTGCCGACACATTCCCCTCGAATCAAGGTAACAGTGTGCGGGGACGGGTTGGTTACAAAAATAGCAGCATTGCCCTGGTTGACCTGCACGATCGCGAAAGGTACTAGCAACCTTTTCCTGCTACAAGCGCGGTCGGATGGTGAAACGAGTGGAATTGTATCGGAGAGACCGGGGCAGTAGACAGACACAGCCGTCGTCGAGTTCGGAGGCACTGTTGTATCGTCTTTCGTTAGAATCTTGCTCAGTGTCGAGGAACCGTCTTCTGGCATCAAATGTGAGAAGGGTGAGAGTTCAATTTCGGCGGCGGCACAATGGATGACGGCGTCATGGCGGGAGAGAAAGTCCCATCCCAGGTTAACGTCATAAGAGCATGCCGGAATGATGATGAACTGGGCAACATACAGAACGTCCTGAATGACAACGCGAGCTGTGCACCCTGCTGTAGGATGAATACGATGCAAACTTGCGGTACGGAGGGACAACCCAGAAAGTGGCGTCGTCACTATTCGAAGTAAGCGGCAGAGCTTTTCGTCCATAACTGATACGGCAGCTCCAATGTCAATAAGAGCCGATGCACAAACACCGTCCACAAGCACGTCAATGACATTTGAGGGGCTGCTTTGAGGGCTTTCACATTGCGATAGCGTGGCAGTCCTTGCCTCGGGGACTGCGACGACTAGTTTTCTCGCTCATGAGCAGCCGCACTTGGCCGCATGGGGGACAGGGAACAACGTCGTGGAGACGGCGATCTTCGAGATGGACCTGGGCGGGACCGAGGTGGCATGGAGGGCGGTTCTTTGTGATAAGGACGGCTGAGTTGGCTAGCAACAGGTGAAGAAATCGGAGCCGGCTGTACGCGATGGCAATAACGGGCTACGTGACCGGCGTAACCACAGGCAAAGCAGATTGGCCGGTTGTCGGGTGTGCGCCATCTGTTCACCGGGGTAGGTCTCACCCATGTCGTGAAGGCCGATGGACGGAACGGTGGCTGCATGGTGGACTGAAGCTGAGGCTGAGGGGTTACGTCAACATACGTAGTGGGCATACCCGCTGCACCTCCACCAATTTGTTAAGGCGTTTATTAGCCGGCAACCAGCGAGCATACATACAAAATATCGACAGTCACGGCCAAGCACGGACTTTCAGCGCGAGTGGCGTCCTTGTTGGGTAGCCCCACTAGGAGGTACTCAAGAGTTCGACCCATTTCAGAGTTCGGAGGCTTCGCTACAACTATAACATAATCTAGCCATTGGAACAGACGCAATGCCGGCCTTCAATGTACCCCTCCTCTGATTTTTTTCTATTCTTGCTTTAGATTCCTGCTACACTTTTGTGACATTCTCTTTGCATTATCTTGCGTTGTGATGCTGAAAGTGGGCATGAATGATGCAATACACCTAGAACAGTATTGGTTTCTCATCA
Source organism: Rhipicephalus microplus (assembly GCF_043290135.1). Taxonomy (NCBI): domain Eukaryota; kingdom Metazoa; phylum Arthropoda; class Arachnida; order Ixodida; family Ixodidae; genus Rhipicephalus; species Rhipicephalus microplus. Next base: position 286,867,124 of record NC_134700.1, read on the forward strand.
TTAAGCTTAAAGGAACCCTGTGAAACTTTTACAAATAATTGTCAAATGGCTTTATTAGAACCACTTATTGCCTCTCGTATTAACTGCCACAAAATTTTTTTGAATCCGTCCAGTACTAGAGGAGTTACAGGGATTAGTTACAGCCTTCAAGCACTTTTTCTCTCCTTTCACACTAGCGAGCGGGCGAAAACTTACGTACGGAGAATGGTTACAAGGAGACAAAAAGTTCCTTTGTCAGCACGCGTGATGACTTTGGGCACTTTGTTTTTTCTTCAAAAGCATGGCTTACTTTTAAGGTGATCACGAGTGCATGTGTAAGCACATCAGCGCTTCCTGTAGCAGCCACGGTAACAACCTAGTTCACGGTGCTCAAATCAGCCAGTGGCCGTGGACTTTGTGTTTATAGTATTAATTGCGGAGAGAAGGGGACGATTTCCGCCCGAATTTAAAAATTGACTGTAAATTTCAGGCTGCGTGGCGTGCTACGATGCTTGGCTTGCATGTTCTCAGGATTCTCGATTAACGATTGGCAATGCTTTCTGATCATGCTGAAAGAGTTTTAAAGGGCCCCTTTACCTAATCTGTACTTGATGACATACACCAGGTATGCGAGAATGCATATATGCACTTATGAGTATTTTATTCAACACAAGAAACCAACAGAAAAAAAAAAAGAATGTCAACCTACTTGTCAGAGAAGTGCAGGTTCAAAGGCCGTTGGCACTTTTCCCGAACTTTCTTGTCGAGCATGAAGAGGAACTCAGTCTTGAAGACAGACTCAATAAAGGTGTCGTACTCATTCCTCACTTGCAACACTAAGAAGTCATCCTGACGAGTGCTGCAGAAAGACAAAGGGCAGAATGTTCGTATTAGACCCCATTTTTCTGTCACTGTCCACACTTTCCTTTTGATGTTTTGACCATATCCTGGCCACACACATACACCTGCTTTGGGTGCTGAATATACAGCACGCAGAGAGTGAATGGTTTTATAAAAGCAACAAACATAGTGTCCAAGCCAAAAATATGACTGGGGTGCTGTTTTCAAAGTTGAAACTTTGAAAAGAATTACTTAAAAAAAACTTAATAAGTTAGTTATCTTCTTATTTTGAACCCAAATAATCAAAAGATGAGCTTATGGCTATTGCTCACGTGCTGAGCAAGCACACAGTACACGTATGTACCGCACTAATGGATTGAAGCCCGAAAATAAGCAGTGCACATACTTTCATTGTCAGTGTCTACAGTTCAAGTCATGTGATTTGATATGAGGGGTTTAACATCCCAAAACTACCATATGATTACGAGAGACGCTGTAGTGGAGGGCTCCGGAAATTTCGACAGCCTGGGGTTCTTTAATAACGTGCGCCCAAATCTAAGCACACGGGCCTACAGCATTTTCTTCTTTCTCGAAAATGCAGCCGCCGCAGCCGGGATTCGGTCCCGCGACCTGTGGGTCAGTAGCCGAGTACCATAGCCACTAGACCACTGCGGCGGGGCCAGTTCGAGGTTCGAGTCATGTGTAATTTTGACTTGAGCATTTACATCAGATCCACAGGCCTGTGCATGGGGGCGAAAGGATAAGTGAAGGGGAAGGCAACTGCCTCCTTCACCTAAGATATCGAAAAAGTCTAGCACATACTTTGCAGAAACATGGGAAAGCTATCACAAACAATTGGTCATAACAGTCGCTATATTTGAAAAGAAATTGCCCATCAATCTGCGAGTACTGTACCTGTATAAATGGCAGATGTCGTTGCTTACCTTGTTGTCACCTGAGAAATGTTCTCGAGGTCAATCTTGCGTTTAATGACCTCCTTGATTTTACCCTTGTCATTTCCTTTCTTAATCTGAAAGTTGTAAAAAAATTATAAAATGCAGGCAAACATAGTGCTTTCCTTAGGTTTGCATAAGTTGTGGCATCCACTACTCCATAGGACATACAAACAGCCAGCTACACTCTATGGAACAATGCTTAGCAGTGGCTACTAGGTATGCGACAAGGAGTATGTAGAAAGGCGCAGCCTTTTGACGTGCAGAACTGTTTTTTTTTTTATGTGTGGCAATATTTATCAGCAACTCCTTTTCGCCACACATGCAATCGACCTTATAGTGTTCATAGTCTTCCTCATCCACAATGCCCCAGGTTGGGACATACGGGCTCACACACAACACGCAGTAATAACCAATTCACTTACAAGAAAGGACGAAAAAAAAAAAAAAACCCCAGAGCTGTGTGAATAGCGAAATTCTGGATGCCAGGTGAATTCGAATATCGAAGCGCGAGCGCGAACCAAATCTAATATTTCAAGAATATTTTTGAATATTTCAAAGCAAAATTGCAGAAAAAATAAGTTGGAGAGAATTCATATGCATATTCTTATGAGATAGGAACATAAAAAATGTTTTTTAGCTAGGTTAGTGAAGTGTTGGAAGGGTGGTGTTTCACAGTTGCCTTATCAAAGATAAGGAAATGTGGAAGCTGAATTATGTCTACGAACAAGATTTGATGCAACCAATGTGTGGCCGACAACACTTGAAAGGCACAGATGCCATTTTCTCAGCCTCTTCTCTTTCAACTTCTGCACACACCTATTTGACGTGGTGGACAAGCGTGTGCTTCCTTCAAATCCTAAGTTTTAAATTTGCCTTGTAGACGTTTATATGTAAGAACATCTGAAACATCGGATGCTAAAGATCTGAGGTGTCTAAATTTCCGGACTTCCTGCCCGAATTTCAGGTCCGAAACAGCATTAACTGAGCCCCCTCCCCCCCTCATCTCTACAACATCTATGATCTCCATGTTGGAACCTACATTTTTTTCTAGTCAATACATATGCGACCACATCAGAGCTTGAAAGGCAGCTTTGCCTCGATACGAGAATGTAGTGGGGTGAAGCATATTAAAAATTTAAAGGGGGCTATTGATTATATGACGTTGACTGTATTTGTCTTCGGGAAGTTTGAATCGTTTGAATAGCAAAATTCAGGTGCGAATTGAATAAAATAGCAAACTATATTTGAAAAATATTCAAAAGCCCCACCCCTAAAACTGAAAATGCATGCTAGTAGCAGTTAAGGGCGGATGAGACTCGGAAAAAGCAAGTTTTTTTAAAATTTATTACACATTTTTGTTTTCAATGGCTTTCACGAGTTTAGTTCCTCTACTTTCATGACAAAAAATTCAAGGTTGTAGTTAAACTATAAGTAGGCTAATACCGGCTTTAAAAAGCTAAGGTGGCTATAAAAAAAAAAAAAAAGAGTTCATTTTCTAGAGTACCCTGAATATTGTCACCTGGCTGCTTGCCATTGCATTTCACATGAGTAGTTTACCAAGGCCACATGCTCAAAATAACCGTGATTCCCAAGCTCTCATAATGTAAGAAATCATTTTAAATATTACATGATTGCGAGATAGATGAGCATTCACTTCTACTTTTCAAATCTGTTTTTCACGAATAAAAGTTTGAGCGACATCTTAAGTTTTGACATGATGTTCTTGGTACTTCAGATGGCCAGATCAAGATTTAAGTTTTTGACACACATTCCTTAACATGTTAAAGTGCAATTACCTTCTTTAAAGCATGATATTATTTATATATATTTATATTATTAACTTAAAGTAAGCAATTAGTATGGGCAGAGCATCTCACATTAGAATTTTCCTTGTACATTTAAATGTACGATACACACGTTTTTGAGAGTTATTTGCATTCTATAACTAATGTGGAGCAGTACGAGTCATTAATGACTCATAATTACAAAAATTTAGTTGCAGAAGAAGCCTGTCCAAAAAAAGCTATATTTTGCACATTGTCATGGTACAAAATGAAAACTCTTCAACTTCCTATAAAACTGAGTACATGATTGAAATCAGCATAAAACCTTATTCAAAAGGGAAAAATTTCATTATCTTAGGCTACAGATTAAAGCAACTTTCTAATCGCATCTCTCTATAAAGTACTGAATGGCTGCTTTCTTACCAGAGTCAAGTATTAAGTGCGATACCTAAGGAAACAAAAGCATAAAGTACGGTATTCACTTACCTTTTCTCGGCCAATAAGAAATAGTGACTTGGGAGTCAAGATCAGGTCCCTCTTCACAGGCTTAGAAAAACAAGCCATAGAAGCGCAATATAAGGAATGGGCAACAGGAAACACAATAAATCGTTTGTGAACTTCATTGCAATGTGTGACCAAGAGAAGCTTAGTCAAGTCACAAGACCAAATACACCAAAGCAATTCAAATCCTCTAAAACAGAAGAAATATGTCCGTTTAGGAGTAGGTATAGGCAAGGGTCACCTAACACATAAACTAACACATAACACATAACTGGCGACCATCACATTCACGCGCCACTGACAGTTCTAAGTAATGGATGCCGATTTCGAAGGCCCTGCTTTTGTGAGATGCATGCCCCAGAAGAGGTTGTAAAGCTAGAAACATGGTACAACATCGACAGTGCATTCCGTAAACCATTTATATATACAATGACCTATGCAATTACGCATGAAATTATTGCGAGTTTACGTGAGCTTCTGAGACATGATCAAATAGTACGTATACTACTGGTTACTTTATTTGAGCCCACCTTGAAACGACGATCATACTTGAGGACAGTTTCAGCAAACTCCACTCGTTCGCGCTTTCCGACGAGCACCCTCAGTTCTGGATGGTGGTCGAGGCCAATGTAGTCCCCAACAAAATTGCGGTTCAGGCTATGATGACGGCGCTCTTTGCGACCTTGCAGGATGTCCGCAGCTGTTCCACGAGAAAAGTCGCCAAAGCAGGAGGAGGACGTGTTACACAGTAAACTCGCAAAATAAAATATGGTTATATATACCTCTACCTTTCCCGCTACCTGTCCTACTTCCACTGCATATCTTGGATCACTAAGGCATACCAATGAATCATATTATATGATTCATATGTTACAATTATCCTCTACCTGCCAGGATGGCTCAGTCGATGTGGTGTTCTGACGATAAGACCAAGGCCAGAGGTTCGATTTCTGACCAGATTTCATCAGAAAGAAGTGCAAGAAATGCTTTTTACTGTACTGTAAACTTCTTCTATGCTTCAAAATAATAAAGGTGTGCAAATTTTCAAAAGATTGTTATATTGCAGCGAATATTGTTATATTTGGTTTTTGCATTTCAATCTGTAACTGTGCACAATCAGTCAGCAAGCTGAAACCAAAGTGCCATAGAATTTAACACTGGCTGCAGTAACAAGCATTAAACAATATATACCGAGTACTCGAGCATGCTATATTGCCAGACACTTCTGGCTAAGCTGCTACAATTTATGATCGACTTGTGAGTATTGGAATCGAATGCAGACACGCTTCCACAGCACTTAAGCTATTAAAAAGCAATGCTCTATAATCTGCAACATGATCACAGATACTTGCCAATGTAAATACTATACATATACCCACATATGATTTCATAACGGCGGAAATCACACTATATTATTTGTGAAATCTTTGAAAAGATTTCAATATTTCATCTCATTCACATTCAGCATTATTACATACCTGATTCAGTTTGAAAAAAGATAAGCCCATTCCCTGAAAGTTAATCTGGAACCATCAACTGCTAATAGCCACACCATCGCTTTGGGATGTTTAAAGGGACACTGAAACACTTAAAAAAAACGAAATTGTGGTTGCATGATACGTAATTTCGTGCGGCAAACTCGAAAATCAAGTGGAAAATTTGCATAAATCAATGCAAATAACTTTATTTTGCCGAAAACAAGCAACAAGCGCCGTGGCTACCATCACAAGTCATGCCGCCGCTATAATTGATCGAAGCTCCATGACGTCACTGCCAGGAAGGCAAAGACAGCTGACTGCGCTTGCCGGCAGTCAATGCCGTGTTTATCTGTTGAAATGGGTAGTTGCTGTAAGTATGGCAAACTGTGAAAGTCGGACCAATTGGTGAGACCTAGTTCGATGTTCATCCGTGTATGTTCGAGCAAGTCGCCACTTTAAGGGCGACGCCTGAAACGGCGCAAAAAAGCGAGTGCCAACCTTTACCGGCGTCGGACATAGACTTGCACATATAAGATGCATGCCTGTGCTTAATTTCACTGTTGTAAACTGTTACAAATGATAGGCATAAGCATATCATTTGTTTCGTATCGAATTTGGTATCCACTGATAACAGTTGATACCAAATTCGATAAGAAACAGCATCCGCACTCGCTTTTAGCTGCGTGTTAGCACGGTTCGTACTAGGCACGGGTAGCGTGCAGAAACATCAGCTGTTCGTCGTCGATTTCACAGCTCAGAATGCAGCGTTGCTAATGTAGTCAGTATCATACTCCGCAGCGGGCAAAGCACATGCGATGAGTCAGTATGCTACTGCGAGAAACGAAAAAAAAAAAAAAAGAGCCAGAGGAGTGCCGCTCTTTGGTGACATGTACTGTGTGCTGTGCTGAAAATTGCAAACAATAATAGTTTGGCTCATATATTGCAGTTATGTTTTTTTTAATATTGTTGCTTTTTCTAAATTCTGCCTAGTACTACAGTGACAATGTGTTAAAATGATAACAGTATATGAGCTGTGCTAGGAGCATGCGACTATTGTTTAGAATAGCCGATTTAGATTATGCCTACCGATATCTTAGTACCCGTGTTTCGCCATACGCGCTCATGCTCACACTGCGTGCAAATGCTGCCTCGAAATGCGGCAAATTCGCGACCACCACTGCGCACTTCATCTCGTAGGTTTGAAGTATTTTCTTTTAACTTCAGCGATCCAATTCGCAGCCATCTTCTGATCCTGAGGAAACTTGTGAACAGCGACCTCATTTCGATTGCAAGTCCGCATCACGAGTCCACTTCAACCTTGCAAAAACACAATTACTGAATGTCGAATGGCGCAAATCTGTAATCAGAAGAGAATGGTGCAATGGCGAGAAATCCCTACGATCTGGCAGAACTCATGCTTCGCCAGGCAGCAGATTGCAGAAGAAACAAGGCACAACCGCGAAGTAAACAAGCTGAGCTGACTGAGCGACGCAGGCAGCCCGGCGCAAAGTTGCCTGCTGGGTGGCGGCTCGACCCTGACGATGACGTCACCTCCCCAAGAGTTTGTCTCTCCCCTGCTCCGCCCCTAGAGCGCATGCGTGCCAGAAGAGGGCGGGGAGAATTCCCTTGGTCAAAGTTTACTCGCTTATAATGCCTTTGTTTAATTGAACCTCGCGAAAAAAACCTCCATAGACATGTTGTAAGCGATTGCAGATACTGAATTCGCAATAAATTCGCGAATTCACAGCCTCTTCAGTGTCCCTTCAAGTAGAAGGATTGACCACTCCTTTAACTTTCCACCATAGACAATGTGGCAAGATTAGATTACAAGTTCACAAGATATGGTGAAATAGTTTGCAGTTAAAGCGACACTAAAGAGCAAAAATGACTTGGTTTAGATTGATAAACTGCACTCTGAGACATCTAATGCCGTAAGTTCATTATTGATGGAGAAAACAAAGGTTGAAGTTTCATTTTCAAAATTCCCCAAAAAATCTTTGTGCATGAAGTAATAAATTCTAAAACGTATTTTTTGTATTTTTGCGACATTGGCACAATGAAATTTTCCAAAACTTTGTATGCTAGGTCTACGGCACCCAAAGATGACAATGTGCTTCATTTTTATCGAGTAGAAGCTATGCAGGAGCCAGTAGACTCCCTCAAAATTTACTACATTACGGTGTTTGATGCAGGAATCTCAAGGTGGCGTCTCCACCTGCATTTTCTTTTTACGCGTTTTCTCACTTACAGCCGCATGCCGTGGTAAAAGTGGTGTTTTGGGAGTTGTACTTTACTGATATGCGATAACTTGTTTTACTTTTTAGTGACCTTATAAAAGAATTACATGTAACTAGAATGACAAGTATGTACTTACTATACACATTGAACAATGTATACACACAGACACTCTTCCGACATATTTTTCATAAATTTAGAAAATGTTTAAGAGTGTGGCCAAGTCAGCATCTACTACCTTTCTGTTTTTGCTTGAGGTACTGCTGCCTGGCAAAGTACTTCTTGAATGCCTTCTGAATGACTCGGGCATGCTTATCATACCGCCGCTCCCTCATTTCTTCCAGTAGGAACAGCTGTGTAAAATGATGAACATGAAACAATAGCAATTATTCTTCAATTATGGTAAGTGTTCCTTCAGGAGCCTTTACTGACACACTTATTGCACAAAAGATAACCTGTAGTAACTTACCTACTACCACAAGGCAAAAACATTACTTACACAGTGCACAGCTGTATGATAACAGGAGGGTAAACAGTGATTCATACACAATAATACTACAATCACCACAAAAAACAGAGTATAACTATAAAACAAGTTAAACTTAGTGTGAGGAACAAAGCCACTGTACCAGGAAATGAAACAAACAAAAATATAAAACACAGTATGATAAACCAGTAGTACCAGATACTACGGGCACTACTGGTACATGGTACTAAATAAAGAAGCCATCGTAGTGCCCGCACTGACTGGTATTGTGCTTTTTATTTGTGTTAGTTTTATTGTGTGCTATGATTCATTCGTTAGGTATTAAAGGGCTCTACAACACATTTTAACATGATCAGAAAATTCTGCTGATTGGTGGTAGAAGCGCCTAGAAGCACATGAGCCAAACATTATATTGCTGTACACAGCAGGAAACATACAATCAAAATTCGAAGTCCGTTAAAATCACTTTCTCCTCTCGTGACAAATGATTCCATAGACCCACATCAACAGTAATGATACTTGTTGGGTTAGTTGGTAGATCATTTTTTTTTTTTTTATGGAGACAACAGTAATGATACTTGTTGGGTTAGTTGGTCGATCATTTTTTTTATGGACAACTATGGTGGCTGTGGATCCGCTGTAGATTCCATCCACTATGTTTGTGTAGGCTTTGTCGATGTCCTAATTCAGTAGTGCCTGCATCACTGCTGATGTCTCGACTGAGTCAAACGCCTTCTCGTAATTTATGAAGGCTATGTGTCGGGGTTGTTTGTATTCTGCGCATTTATCTAATACCTGACTGATAGTATGTATATACCGTATTTACGTGCATAATTGGCACGATCACATGATTGGCACACTCCTAGTATGGTTGTGGAAAATTCTACTTTTTTAATTCCATGCATAACAGGCGCACCCTGAACTTGGCCGCGATCGGAAACGATTCTACCCCCCAGCGGTACAGTTGGAACGCAGTCCCTGTACCCTGAAGAAAAAAGGAGGCAAATCGACGAGCAAATAAAAAAATTTCACAGTGTAACGACCTAACCAACGTGTTTGTCAAAATAAAACTTGAAAAAAAAAAAAAAAGCGTCTATGAGCAGAAAAAAAAGGCTGTTCCATCAATCACTGATACCCCCCAAATCGCCGCGCTCCTTGGAGGTCACGTTTACAACGACGGGAGCTTGATCGCCATCACCCCCATCAGAGAAAAAGAAAGATACGCCATTTTGCAAGCGGTGTGCATATGTTGTGGTTGTATATTCAACTTTGGTTCCACCATGGGGAAGTACACAAGCTACACGGCTGGATTTAAACTGAAGGTAGTGCAGTACGAACTGGAGCACAGCAACCGGGCTGCAAGCAGGCACTTCAATGTTGGAGAAACCAGTATTCGGTACTGGAGGGATCAAGAAAAAACTTAAGGCGAAGAAGAAGACACGATGGGCTTTTCGCAGCGCCAAAACCGGGACGTATCCGAACGTCGAAGAGCAAACGGTCCGGCATATACGGGAGCTACGACAAGACGGCTGTGCTGTGTCATTGGATATTGTGCAGACTGAGGCACACAGAATAGCCCGAGCACAGCGCATCGATGCAAAAGAGTTCAAAGCCAGCTCTGGATAAACAACTCATTTCATGCGGCGCCTTGGCCTCGCCCTGCAAAGGCAGATTACCTTGTGCCAACGCTTGCCCGCAGCATATGAGGACAAACAAAGTGGTGGACTTCCACCACTTCGTTATAAAGCTCCGACAGCAAAAAGACTTCATTTTGTCCCAGATCAGCAACGCTGATCAGAACCTCCTTTGCTTTGATATGCCGTGGAACACGACAATGGAGGAAAAAGGTCTGCGGAGCGGCATCGTCGGAACGCCTGGCGCTGATAAATAACGATGCGCCTTAATGCTGGCAGTGACAGCGGACGGGCGCAAGCTACCGCCTTACGCTATTTTTAAACGTAAGACGCTCCCAAAGGCAAATTTCCCTCAAGGCATCTACATCAGAGTCCCGGAAAAAGGCTGGATGAGCGCGGAACTTATGGTGGATTGGGTGAAAACAGTATGGGGCCGGCGGCCGGGTGGTTTGTTGTTCCTGTCCATGCTTGTTTTGGACAGTTTTGATGGGAACCTAGTAGACCGCATACGAGATGAGCTAAAGAAGCTGAGCACAGATCTGGCAGTGATTTCAGACGGCCTCACATCGATACTGCAGCATTTGGACGTGTCCTTGAATAAGCCTTTCAAGGACAATGTTCCAAGGCCGTACACCACCTGGATGGCTAGAGGACAACATCAGCTGACTCCAGGTGGTAACATTTAGAGGCCGCCTATGGAAATGCTGTGCGCTTGGATCATGGAAGCGTGGCAGGCGACTTTCGACGAAGCCATCAGGAAAAGCTTCCAGAATACGGGTATCTCGAACGCATTGGATGCAAGTGACGATGACATGTTGTGGGGTGCGGATGATTCGGACACCAAAAACGAATCCCCACTCGGCGAGGATGAATGTGGGCTCTCCGACTCGGATTCCGAAAGGCAAAAGGAGGAACACCTACAACTTTCGCGTTTAAGTGTGTGTGAGCAGTTGATGGTTTTCGCTTGTTCATTAAAAGGTATGTAGGTATGTTTGTTTTATGCTGAATTATTTGTAAATGATAAAGTCGCCTTTGACTTGAGAAATGTGCAGATGTTGAAAGCACGAGAACCATGTCTAAAAAGTTTTCCAAAACTTTACCCTGCGTGATTGGTGCACCCCTAACTTCAAGCCAGATTTTCTGAAAAAAAAAAGTGAGCCTATTATGCGAGTAAATACGCTAGTCTATTGTGGAGTAGCCTGTACGAAATCCCGCTTGGTCCTTTGGTTGACTGAACTCTGATGTCTTAATTCTATTAGCTATTATTTTCATAAATAGTAGTAGAGAATGAACACTACGCTGATCAACCTGCATTTTTCAAGTCCCTGACGTCTCTTTTCTTATGAATTAAGATAATGTTGGCATTCTTCCAAGATTCTGGTACCTTTCTCGTCAAGAGACACTTTCTACATAAAGTGGGCAGTTTTTTCAACACAATTTTTCCGCCATCTTTCAGCAGGTCTGTTGTTACCTTATTCTCACCAGGGGCTTTGCCTCTTTGCTTTCCTTCTAGGGCTTTCATTAGTTCCCTTGTCGTTAGTAGTAATATATTGCTTGTGTGTAAACAATTAAACAAAAGAAAAGTTTTGTAGGAGTTGGATTTCAGACACAACACGTTAAGTTAATGTTAAACTATTGTTCAAATAGCGCGAGACAAAGGATGACTGGTAACTGTGCAGAGAAGAGGCAACTCACCGACTCAGGGGCCTTAATAAAGACCTTTGTCTTCCCAAGCTGATATTGATCTTTGTCCATGCCAACACTGTTGAGAATATGAAGTATGCCTTCCTTGATGTTTCCCCGCCATTGTGGGAAAGTCTCTTTGGTCAAGACTGCATACCTGTGTAAATGGCAAAGGATGTATAAGATCTGACATCACAGTGTCTTCTAGATAATGTTTCAGCTCAGCGATGTTTTTCCCTAAGTAAGCTTTCTATAACTCTTTACTATGAGCAAGGTGCTGCACTTTAGCAAAGATAGGTTGCCATGAAAGAAAACCTCAGCTAATATCATTGTCTTGCTATCAAATTCATAGCATGGATTCAATCTTGGGGCCTTGAGTTGAACAGAAGAATGTTATACAAGGTGAGCCAACAGATTATTAAGTCAAAAAGGTGTGTGTGATAATGCAGAACTATTTTCTCACTTCAGCTGTTCTCTATAGCTGCAGTAGTCCTACTTGCTTTCTAATGTTGAACAAATGTACCTTACGCTGATCATGAGATCATTAGAGGGGTGGTGCCATCAAATTCGTGATTTCGACCTTTTTTTTTTTTTGCAAACGTGTCAACTGCTCTAGGAAGCATGAGACATGTTTCAAAATTCATGTACTCTAGCCAAATAATTTGATACTGTTTTACTTATGTGAAAGACTTTCAGTTTTGGCTTCTCGGTGCCAAGCATTGACTGACAGTGTGGAAAGCTTGGGAAGCGTGAGAAGTCCTCTGCTTTCTCACATGAGCAAGGGCAATTGTCTGGGTGCCTTAAACACCCACTACAAATCCCTTCTTACACAGTGACAGAACGCTTAACTGGGCAAGTTGGTGTGCTTCCACTTTGAGCGAATAAACAACGCGAAAAACAAAAGAAAGAAATCCGCACGGTTGCCTGTCGTTTTTTTCGTTCGTTGTTATTTTGGGTTGAAGTATGGTGGCACCATTCCTTAAAGAAAATAGTGTTAAAACTGTGACACACACAAATTTCTCAATTTGCTCATCTTTATTACGAAATGGGCCAACCTGCAATTGAAGTAATTATACATTACAAATTCATAATACAGTTGTAATTAGTAAAAACCTTGAAGTCGTCAATGTAGGGGGATGGTGTCTACTGTGAAAAGCGCCTGTGCTCACCGATGCAGGAACTTGTCGAAGACCCGCCGGTAGGCAAATCCAGCTCGCCTCACACGTACATTTTCCTTGAGACCCAGGTACTCGACTTGGTGCTTCACCCTAGGTCACCGAGATACACAGCGCAGTAACCATCACTTCACTGCTTGGACAAACATGCACATAGTAAACACAAACATATAATTTATAATGGACACATACAACTGTGTCATGCTTGAAAGCTCGAATCTAACTACAGACTACTACCATTGCTTTTCAAAACAATAACTACTGTTGCTGGATTATTGAATAACTTTTCTAAGACTCCAACTGTACCATCCTCGCATGCACACATGCGTTGACATTATGTATCTACAGCCATGGATAATTCAAACAAGAACAAGTTGGGACTAACTAAGCTGCATTCTTTAGTGTTCCTTTTACCAAGCATCTTGCTCGCACACCTATTTTGCGACTCACACCATCTCTGGCAAGCACATAATTGGCATTGGCAGGGTGAGAGTACTTTTGAGTCGTAACATGCAAAGGTGTTTCACGTAGCGATTTTTCGTGCGCGTCTCATTCGTCCATGAATGGAGATGCAGAAAGTCGTCTACTGTATTACAAAGAGTAAACCCACGCACCTGTCTTCTTCCCAGTCATGAGCTTTCTTCGTTTCGTTTGGCTTGATGCAGCGAATGTAATGTGGCGTGCATTTCATCAATGCCTCTACCAGCTTGTTGGCCTGGCTCTATTCACAGAAAAAGCAAAGATGCTGATTTGTTAAAGCCACCTCATAAAACATTTCTAGGTAGGAAAAAAGAAGTTTGGATAAATTTGTAATCTGTAACACAAATTATCATCAAAAACAATGTTATGTATGAGTCTTTTTTTTTTTGGCTGGCCGGTAATTGAAAGAAACCAAATTACAGAATTTACATCGGTCTTTCTGCGAACAAAAATCACAACAAACTGAAATTGCTAGCCCTGAAAAATTTGAGCGAAATTGTCTCGGCAACACAAGTTCTCTCATTTTATGTCCCAAAACAAACCAATGATTACGAAATGCCAAGGTAGAGAACATTAGACTAACTTTGTACCTAGACCTCTTTCATGAATAGGCACTTGAATTTAGGTACATAGACAGATTGAAAACATTATTCATTGGTAGCCGATTGGTAAATGGCAGGTTGTTGGTTTCAATAGGAGGCTGGAAGCTTTTGGCTCTTATAACAATCTTTTTGGAGCTCGTCTGCACCTTTCTGTTGAGAATCAAATGATTCGTAACAAACCTTGATCTTTGAACCAGCTGTCGTAGGTCTTCCCTTGACTGTCCCAGTTACGTTCTCAGGAAAAAGACTCTTGATGAATGAACTGTGGAAGAAAGAGATATTATTCATTTTTCAATATTTAAAATGTCAGGTCCAGATTTTGCTGAATATTAAAAATAAATATTGTTGAACGTGTATGGGTAATGAAGATTGACCGCATAAGTGCCCACAATTTGCCTCAGTTCTCTTAATAAGAGAACACCAAAGAAATGAGTGCTGAATAGCAGCAGGCATGGATAGTAAACTCTTCTCGATTTAAATAAGAAAAAGTCTACTCACATATAAACAAGAATGCCAAAGTTTTTTTACTAACACAAATATTTTCATTAATATATGACACAATGCTGAAATTTTGTGATCTAATTAAATGTAACAGCAGACGTGTTGAAAAGTGAGAACAAATGACCAGTTCACACTATCACACTTCAAGAGTAGAATGCAATAAAATTCATTTCGTACAACCAAGAAATACACCAATAGATGCTAGGCTCAAGTTGTAGCAGCACAATATGCTGAAACATAAGCCAAACATCTCCATTTGTGCCAAAATAAGACCAAACTAACATGCAATAGAAACTATAAAAAATATTAAAGGCCTCTAGAAAGCAAGACATAGATGTAAATTTATACTGGTATTAACAATTAATAGACAATAAATACAGACCTCATTAATCTTTGTATTTGTGTCTAACATGGAAAATGAGCCCTTAAATTTACCCCCAATTTATTCTGGTAGTTTCTTGAAACAGTATGCTCCTTTCATTGGCAATGCCGGCATCTCTTATTGTTAGTAAACAAAATGAAAGCCAAAGTTGCCTTCCTCTTTTTTTTTTTTTTTTTCATTCAGCATCATTTTTCACAAAAGTTTCAGAAACATGTTATCTTCAGTATCATTCTTATTTAACGACAAATAATTCATTACATTAGCATAGAGTGCATTTATGGCGACTATAAGCCCCCATCTATTGCTCACGTCTTCTCTGGACGATGGCCAAACACTGAGGTCACACGACCAAGTTAGCAGCAAATGCCCGCTTTGTCAGCTGACAATCACGATCGAGAAATCTCGTCCAGATCGGCCCTACATGCAATCTAAGGTGCCCATGTCATACTGCCATCATTCAGCCAACAACACTTTACCAAGAGTGGGAGCATTGTAATTATTGCCAAGTAACCAATACCACTGCCACGTAGCTCCACTGCTGGAAGTGATGAAAAGTCATTGAAGATGGTACATTGCTGGATATTCCATCTTCAATTAGTTTTTATTACTCCAAACCTCCATGCTCCTCTGAGCCTGCGTATCAGCCATATTGCAGGTCACTCACTTGGAACTGCTCTGCATGACGAGGACGACGTCTGGAAACAGGACATCCCGGTTTTTTTCGCACATGCCGTCTGCATCATAGGTGACCTTGCCCGCGTAATGGTGGACGGCGAATCCAGTGCCGCCAGTCAGTTGAAAATGTGGATGGTTGCCAACTTGGTGCGAGAGCTTCTGACACAACTGCGCGTCCACTCCTTCACCCGTGGCGTGCATCGTGGCACAGATGTCATCAAGCACAGAGAACACTCCCGGGGGAACCTGACGTGCACACCGGTGGAATAGAACACGGAGCAAAATGTTGAGGGAAGTGACCAAAAGGACAATAAAAATAAATTTAATTTTGGGGGTTTAACATCCCAAAGCCACCATATGATTATGACAGATACCATAGTGGTGGGCTCAGGAAATTTAGACCACCTGAGGTTCTTGAACGTAGACCAAAATCTAGGCACAAGGGCCTCAAACACTCTCGCCTCCAATGAAAATGGGGCCGTCACTGCCGGGATTCGATCCCACGACCTTCGCGCCAGGAGCCGAGCACCGTATACCCACTGCTCCACCGCAATGTACTATTATACATATAAGCATTTCACCTCAATAAGATGTATAATCATGTCACGTTCAGTACCACACTCAAAAGACGCAACAAGAGGGGCGGTAGCACCATGTTCGTATAAACGAAGGATAGAAAATAAAATGCAAGCACAAACAACATAAACTGCATATAACTGCTGAAGAAGCAGCAGTCGCAGAGCAGTGTAGGCTAAGTTGCTCACATACACACAAATGACAGATGACGCAATATTTCTTCAATAGTTTTTCCCTGTACATCAATGGTCGTGGAGACTGGATGCCAACATTCCAACAAGGTCATTTACAAATAGGCTGAAACTCCTTGATACGATAAAAGCCAATAGCTTATATGGTACCCAATGAAATTGTCTTCTGCCTTAAAACCAAGCACACAGCTAAAAACAATGCTGATATGGCTATGTTAACTTCACAGTGTTCTACAGCAGTGTAAACAGTGCCATACAAGGAACGCAAGCAGAATTTATCAAACAACTGCAAGAATACAGAAGACACAAATAATGTCTGTTATTAGCAACGTTGTACAATATGAACTCCCAACTAGCTTATCATTAGTCTGTTTGCTAATATTTACAGGCGAGTAGCGTGTTACCTTGCTTTCAATAAGGTCGCAGACAACCTTGTTGTTGAAGTAGTCAATTGCCTTCCACTGAATTCCTTCTTGAACATACTCTTCCTGAAAATCGAAAAAAAAAGTGATTTTGGCGCACATTATTGCATGCCAGGAAAATAATGATAACAGTGAATGTATTGTAGCGCCTGTAAATGTTTTAATGAACAATGCAAACAAGATAGATAAGAAATCGAAGCACGCTACTGACAGCCGTTAATTAGTAATCATATTACTTAAAAGTAAAATCCGCTGAGCGAAGTCGGCTAAACCAAGTGAATTAGTAAACGCGCGTAAGCTCACACATCGTAAGAAAGTAGTAGTACATCACCTGTTCAGCTTTCAGAGTGAGCTCGATGAAAATTTGCTGCAGCTTCTCGTTCACGTAATTGATGCAGAATTGCTCGAAGCCGTTTCGTTGAAAAATTTCGAAGCCGTAGATGTCCAAAATGCCGACGTTGAGCTCGCCAGCTGTGGTCTGCATGGCGTTGTTGATAATCTGCGCCGTGCGGCAGGACAAAGCAATATACACAAGTTCATATTGGAGCCAGCGAAGGTAGTCTAAGATCACTCCAATGAACTGCTAAACATATAACGCCCTGCAATCAGATGCCGATGGTCGGCCCGATCAGCTGTGATGCGCGCGCGTCTGCGCCATTGGCCTGCTCCAATAACGACGGTAGTGCCACTTACAGCATTAAAATGTTATTACAACGCTAAAATTTTAAATTTAGCTCATTTAACAAATTAATACTTATTTACTTTTAGTTATAAATAACATTATCAAATTGCAGCGCTACACGTGAGTATGTCAGTATGTTAGTAGCGACATCTATGACGTTAACAACATTGTGCCTTTAAGTCTAAGCCTAACAAAAGAATCAGGTCGCTCATGGCGCGCAAACTTCACGATCTGTGCCTGTGGCTTTCCTGTGTGATAAACAAGTTGTATCGAGAGGTTGCACATATTCCCGTTTTCGTGTAGCCGAGGACTGTCGCAGCTTACCCGCGAATATGTGGTCTTTGCGTGACACTGAAACGAACGACGTGCGCTACCGTCTTCTGTGCGGCGGAGAATGCACGGTGGGTCGTAAAGGCGCGGGCATTTTGATCGCCAACGACGCATCGATAAGCCGGGAGCACGCGGTGCTATCCGTTGCTCCCTTGCCCGACGATCGCCTTGGCGACGTTTCTTATGTGCCCCTACTGCGAGTGAAGGACCTCGGCTCCAAGTACGGGACGAGCGTCAATTCGAGAGAGCTCGGCAAATCCGAGGAAACCGCTCTGAGAGAAAACGACATTGTCACATTCGGAAAGCTCGGCAGCAAGTACAAGGTGTGCTACGATGCCCCGTTCGTGGTGACAACATCGTGCCTCTCGACGCCCAACAAGGAGCGCCTCACGGAAACGTTGAAGAAAATCGGAGCCAGGCTGAAGCCCGAATGGTCCGATCGCTGCACGCACGTTGTGATGGCCTCTATTCGCCTTACGATGAAGACGACGGCGGCCCTGATAGCTGCGAAGCCCGTGGTGACGCCAGGATTCTTCACAGAGGTGCAGAACCGCGTACAGCGTCAGGACCTCACCGAAGTTGACCCGGCGAATTTCATACCGGACGTTACGGAAGAGTGTCTGGCGCTAGCGAAAGAAATTTTCGGCTGCAACGAAGCTCGCAAGAGTGTATTCTCAGGAAAGACGTTTTATTTCTTGACCGAGAAGCAGTTCAAGTCGCTAGGCGAATTGGTTGTGTCGGGCGGCGGTCGAGCGAAGTTTTTGCGCAACCCCGATCGGGCGACGCCCGAGCTTATCGCCGAAGGCAGCTGCGTCATTAAGCCCGGCGACGGCGCCGATACGCCGGTGTGCCGCTACCTTATTGAAAACAAGGTTCGTGCCGTTTCCGCGTCGGACGTGGGCATGGCGGTGATCCACTGCTCGACGGCGAAATTCTGTAACCCTCGGAACAGGATCATGAACGTGTTGTGGGGCGACGACATGGTCGCGACGCAGCCGCAATCTCAAGAGGAAGTGTGCGCGCCGGATACCGAACCGTCTCAGCAGGGCGTGGTCCGCAGGCGCAACGACTCCTTGTGCGCCGCACCGTCCAGTTCTAGAATCATCCCCGAGAGCAGGTTACAGAGCGCCTCAGCTTCTTTTGGGAGCAACCTCGACCTCTTATTGGACGGCAGCACGGGAACGACGACCATCAGTGAACAGACCAAGAGTTTTCTGTCACCTGTCAAGCGAGCGCCAGTCACGGATCGTTTGAATGGGCAGCCTTCATCACCTAAACGGTCGCCCCGCAAGATCAGGAAGAAAGACAGCCAGGGAACCCTGCCCTTAGATTGCTACTTTGGCAGGAAAGCTCAGAAGAGGAAAGACGATGCTCCAAAAGAAACAAGTGCGGCAAAGGTACCCAGGTTGGAACCAACATCCTACAAAGGTGACATGGTGATAGAAATTAAGCAGGAAGCGCTTTTGCCACCTGAGCAGCACGAGCAGTATACAAGCTTAGCTGATGAAGAACAAAATATGGCACTTGATGCAGGAGAGTCCGCTTCAATGTCGTCGCGGTGGTGTGCGGAGCCCTCTCAAGAACCGCTATCTCAGTCGAGGAGCAGGAAACAGTACGTCACTGAGCCATGTGATGCTTCTGTGGAACCATCAACTAATGGTAGTCGCAACCTAGATGACCTCCTGGTTGAAACAAGCAAAGTTGTCGTTGAGTTTGCAGACCTAGTTCTCCATCGTGCTAAGACAGCCTCGACAACACAAGCTACAGTGTCGACGCCGACTGTGCCGAACTTTAAGCGATTTCGAAAAGCCCACCAGGCTCACCTAGTTGGTTTGCCAAAGATTATTGGTGGGCCTGACCTAGAAGTTTTCGTCCCCGATGTACCGAGGCACGAGTTTGAAGATGCTGAAGAAGAAGAGCCCGATGAGCTCAGTCGCTTATTTGACTATCGCCCAGCAGATGGGAAACGAAGGCGCCTTGTATGAATTCTGCACGGTGTAATATATGCTTATTTTATCTCGTTGCTTGCAAGTGCAAATGTGAAGGTGTGACTGGAACAGCATCAAGTAAAGGCTGCATAGTAAAAGCAGGCAACGTTGTGCACGATAACAGTGACGCCTCAAAGACCGCTTTCAGGCGCAGGTGATTTGAAGTGCGCTAACGCGATGTGGACCATTAAAATGTGATTTTATTTTAAATTAAGCACTTTCTTGGCACAAAACTAGCACTAGAAGGTTTCTGGATCACTATTTCTACAGTCAACGTTCACTTAATATTTGCCTTTAGTGTCCCTTCAAGCGTAACTGACTGGATCCCAACAGGAAAACATACACGTAAGGGAAAGACAGAAAATAAGTTGGGCAGATGAGATTACGAAATTTGCAAGTAAACGTGGCAGCAAAAAGCACAGGGTCGGTTTGATTGGCCGAACATAGAAGAGACCTTCGCTCTGCAGTGGGCGTAGTTAGGCTGATGATGATGACTATCTTGTTTACGTTCTTGATTTGCTATTTCTGCCAGATGAGAGTGTGTTGTAGCATTGCATAATTAAGTGTGCTTGAGCTATGACAGTTCAAACAAAAGCAGTATAACTGAACTTTGTGCCTGTGCACAAAACAGCTGCTAGTTGAGCCAGTACTGCTATATAGTACGTTATTGCAACTTGTGTGGACAATTATACCGTCTGTACTCTAGCCCCTTTAATATAATCAAGCAAGCGGCTTAGTTAAAGCAGCCTGAA
Source organism: Rhipicephalus microplus (assembly GCF_043290135.1). Taxonomy (NCBI): domain Eukaryota; kingdom Metazoa; phylum Arthropoda; class Arachnida; order Ixodida; family Ixodidae; genus Rhipicephalus; species Rhipicephalus microplus. The sequence goes on from NC_134700.1 coordinate 286,887,457, forward strand.
AGTAACTAAACGAAATCATTCACAAGAGTTCAACATTCCAAAAATGACCTAAAGCAATTTTTTTTTTTTCAGTTTTCAACAAGCGTGATCACTTGTCAAGCCTGAAATGATAGTTTCATCTGTTCTATATATTTTCTGCTTGCTTTGTGTAGCATAAATTAATGTACCTGAACAGTGGCATTATACAGTCTGCCAAGCTTAGTTAACTGTGGCATAATGCCACAGTACGTAAGCTTGATTTCTCTTAATAGGATAATATGACTGCGGTACACATATTGAATGAACAGTAATAAGTGTCATTTTTAGGCAGACCTATCTTCATCAAAACACCTTTGTCATTATTGGTGTGCTACTAGAATAAAAGCAGGTTAGTAAATGTTGGCCAGCCTGTCTGTAGCTCCTTATTCCTGCTCATTCAACCTCGAGCTCATTGTGTTTCCATGTGTCAGCTCTCATATTTAGTTCAGTCGTACTACATGTTGAAATATTTGGCATAAAAATGTTTTTGTGAGAGATAGAACATTTATATATAATTATTTAAAGGCAGCAAAACAATATTGTATTTTTATTTAAATGCTTGTCAAGCGTCGATATTAAAGGTGCCCTGCAACACTTTTTGAGCATTGTCAGAAAACACTGCCGATCAGAAGTTGAGGCCCTTGAGAGCACACGAGCCAAATACTACAACGCAGCATGCAGCCTGGAATTTACTATGAACTCATAAAGTCAGCTAAAAATTGCTTTCTCTTTTCTTGATAAATGACACTACTAGTTCAAAAATCACTTCTCAGAGCCATTGTATCAGCCATTGGCTGATTGAACATGGCACGCTCGGTCGTTACTTGGGCTGCCGTGGTAAGCCGAGACTTGTCCACCTGCGCGCATGATCGTACCGAAGATCTTTGTATCCAGAGAAAAAAAAAAACAAAAGTGCTCAAAATCATGAGGTGCACGTGATATATTTCCTTTCCTCGTGCCAGGGCGGGATGAACAGTGCGGAGGGCCCGGTTAAAAAGACAAGCTTTTAATATCACCTGAACTATAGCATACCTATCCGTCAGCTTCATACTGATTGTTTTCATTCAGCACATAAAACGATATTTCAAACAGGAACCACTCTCTATGCACCTTTGCATTGTGTGTTGGACAGTAGCTGCTAAAATCCTCGTCAGGCTGCTCGATGTGTCCACCTTCAGCTCCTTAATTCCCTCTACACGGTGCACAATCTTGGGCGAGTGGAAGGTGTTTACTACATAACTGTGAGCTGACTTCCAAGATTATACATGTTATGCAACAAACAACCTCTTATAAAAAAAAGCATGCATATTGATTATTGAAATAGATAATCTGTTTCTATCAGGGGAATCCAGCAGGAGGGTTAAATTTTTCGAACAAAAACAACAAAGTCGAGCTTTTTTTCTGGCCCTTGGTGGGGCCGCTTAAAATCGGAGGGCCCGCTTCATTTGAACCCTTTGAACGCTTGAGAAACCTCCCCTGCTTTGTGCCATCTCTCCCTGCTTAGCTTCCAGCATTTTAATAGAAACGAGAGAAGAAAGAATTCAAGTGCAGTGTGCGACAAATCTTGTAACTTCGCTCATACTGGAAGATTCTCAAAATTTTTGTGACAGTGAATTTGTGAGGCATTAAGCGTCTAGTGAATCTATTTTATGGCTACATAAAAAAGTGTTGCAGGGCTCCTTTAAGAGATGCAGGCAGTCTGCTGTAATGTTCCCATACAAATGCTTTGATCACTGAATATTTGTGGTTGTTGCTTTTAATGAGACATGAACACCTCGCTTGCATTCTTTCTTGTAGGTGTATCTTTCATGACACGTTTTGTTCTATTTCTTAAACTAACAGGATTGTAAGCATTGCTAGGTGTAGGTAATATGCAGTTTGGCAGCATTGTTTATTTCCTGTTGCTTTTAGTAGCATGGGGCACAATTGCAGTCTTTCAAGATGCTAAACAGTTTCCTGACTGAGTTTAACAGATCAAGGATGTTCAGCAGATGAATAATATTGGAGCTGGGGTAATTGGCCTATGAGGGCTTCAATGTTAAATTCCAATATTGTGCCATATTTAGCCTCTCATGTGCCAGCCTGGTGACATGAAAACCAGGTTCAGTTATAGTTAACAGCTTGTGGGGCAAGTAATGTCATATTTCACATAACATGGAAGATGAGGAGTAGCATTGGTGTATGGTGACAGTAGCCTGTGCCTTACCAACGCAACGAATAAAAGGTCTGGGAACCAGGCCCTGCCATCCTAGACATCTAGCTCCCATGCATTTTGGTACGATTGAGCCACATTATAAAGTTACATTAAGCTATCCTTCAGGTCAGTACCGGTGAGTTTTGTGCTAAAACGTAAAATGTGGCATATTGCAGTGAAAAGAAAATGGTAGACTTTACGTGTTATCTACAGACTATACTTGTGGTTTATCCAAACAATATGTTCCTGCTTAAGCTCCATTTTTTACATTGTTTATCAATGCAAAGGTAGGCGCAATGGTTAAAATGTATATAGTAACTCAGTAAAATGGTACAATGGCATGCCTTCTCATTCCTTCTCATCCTTGCTCACTGTGATAGTGTTCACAATTTTAATTTGGCACTTATACCTTGCAGTTCATGTTGACTCTGTTCTCACTCTTTTCAAGATTTAAACTATGATATTCTCATCATGCACATGTTACATTCTCTGATTCAATAAATGAAACAAACTCTTCATACTGCAGTTTCAGCTTTTGTTTGTAAAGGAAGAGGTGGTTGAAGTAATGAGACCATGACAAAAGGGACACTTACATCCACAAGGCGGTCAAAGATGCGTGTGTACAGTGCCTTGGCCCATGCGTCGCGGATATAGTTGGCCTGCTCTACATTTTGCTGCATCTCTATACTCTCTGAGCGGGCACCCCACTTGGAGTCCAGAACACGACTTGTCAGTTTCTTGGCCAGCTGTGCACTTTCCAATCCCAACAGGTAGGCCGGAAATTCCAGGTCTGCACACAAATTGATGGTTCACACAATCAAAGAAACATGTTGATTCAGGGGTGCTGTTTAAGGACTTGTTTGTCTTTATTAGAACAATAATGAGAAGTAACAGACAATGACACCAAAGAAACTATTGGAGTTGTTATTTGTTGTAATTGTAATGTAAATATCAAGAAAGTAGAGGTGATGAAAAGATAACTTGTTGCTGGCAGAGACCGAAGCTGCGATCTTCAAGTAATGCGTCAGATGCTCTACCAACTGAGCTATGCGGCGGTCATCCCTCCATTCACCTATTAGGGTTTATAGTACACGCACTTTAAGGTGAGAATGTCAGTCAGCGCCATGATGATGAGTGTAGAAAACTCATCTTGTGCCTGTTGACGTAACGTAGCGCGTGATCTTACGACAAGCTGGCAGCTGACCATTCGGCAGACAAGCCCTTAAATTTCCACTTCTTTCCTTCATTCATAGCAACGGTTTCCTTCTGAAGACTTGATGCCTTCGGGTAGTATGCGAGGGATTACTGTTGAACTCCTTTATAATAAAGAAGCATGCTCTGGGCAGCAATTCTTGTCTTTTATATGGGATGTCTCTTATAAGCAGGGTACCTCGTACGCAATTTTTTATCAACTTGTATTTTACTGTAGGCACACTGTTCTCTCTTATACCCATTTGTCTCTTATATCAGTCTCTTATAAAGGGGTTTGACTGTATTGGTCACCTGCCAACTTGGAATAAGATCACGTGCTACCAACAAGCAGAAAATGAGTGTTCCACACTTGCCGTCATGGCTACTATTGGCGCTAACTTGCACTCCCACATGAAATGCACATATATACCTCAATAAGTGGACGGAGGGGTGATCGTCACAGTAGCTTTGTTGGTAGAGCATTGGATGCGTTATTCAAAAGTCACAGGTTTTGCCCCAGCCAGTGGCAAGTTATATTTTTGTCCAGTTTTCTTTCTTCACCATTATATTACAATTACTGCTTATAACATCCCCTACACTTTGTTATGTATTATTGTGCATTAGTTCTCATTTAAAAGGGTACCAAATCACTGGAGGCAAAATGATACTATTACCCTCAGTGAGATTATTTAGTTGGTACAAATTCAGGTTACTTTTAGGTACTTCCCTGTGGTCTCCAAGACAGTATGTAACTGCCTTGTGCAAAAGAAGCCTTGGTTCCTTCAAGCTTTCCCTTGGACTAATATTATTTTCCCAACCTTTTAACTGTGGGCTCTCATAAGATCGCCAAAAAGAAATTGCAGTCTTTATGTAGTGCAAATAACACAATAATGCCAAGCACAGACATGCACTGCACTGTAGTCAAAATAAAATTCTGGTGTGATTACCTTGTTTTAAAAGAACCTACATTTAACACTGTAACCATCTTGTTATCTCTGATTGGCTCTCAGAATAGCTCTGCCCTAGAGTTTCTTACAGTTACCTCTAGAGAAACCACTTGCCCGTGCCCTATGACATTCCATGCATGGAGATGCTGGTATTTCAGTGACTAAGATCAGCAGCATTCTCAAAGAGCTTGGGGACATTGAAAACACAGCGGCTTACTCTTACAAGACCTTGCCCCAAACTTCCTTTTCCTTTGTATTGCATTGGAGCATATTTCATTTCTGAGGGTTTCTACTACAAAATTACATTACACATTTAAAGGACCCCCTGACACCAAATTTGGAAACTCGAGATGCTTGCATTGTTTAATAGCCTTGCATGTGCGAGCACGTCTGACCGATTATTACTAAGTAATGTTGCCTTTCAGATATTTTAATTTTGTTTTAGAGTACGCATGAGAGTTCACCTGAGTTTTCAGTACTTAGCGACATCGCCGCTCATACGACGTTGACAGGGGACCCATGCGGCATTACACACACACGCGCGCACACACACACGCACACACAGAGAGAGAGAGAAAAAAATGAAGTATTGTCGACTTCGTAGAGCATTCATGGCGCGCGCACAAAAAACGACGACTGGCACCCGGCGAGGGCTGTTGTTCCTCGCCCCTCTCCCTGTTGGGCTGTTCTCAAGATGGTTTTGGCCGCTTGTGCGGCTGTGCCACGAATGCTTTTCTTTTTCCTGAGGGTACACACTCGAAGCAACAACATCGTTTCATTCGGCTTGAGCTAATATTCGAACGAATATTACAGCATTCGAGATCGCTTCGATTCGAATTTAAATTATTGGAAATTTTGAGCTATTCGAAACGGACGAGTAAATGTATTTTGTTCTGCATGCAACCTCCTGTAAAGGTGGTTTCACTGCAGTAAGACGTTATACGCCGCGAAAACACCTACACAAGAGAATCCTGCACTGCCGCGAAGCCCCACTTCAAACTTAAATGAACATATTACCCTCTTATCAACTCATCAGTTTATTCTTTAAGTTTATATTCTTGTTATACCGGCTTACACATAACTTGCATTGACGTCACTTTGGTTGGCATCTTCCAGCCGGTTAAAGTGCTGCCTGAACTTTTGTTTGACCGCGCCAAGCAAGAAACGGTGACCTCGGATTAGTGCCGGTGTTACCTCAAATTTTTTTGTGTTCCCCGTTGACGCGGCTGGCGAACAGAAAAAGGCGGGCAGAGCAGAAAATAACACGAGGGGTGAACGACTCTCTGTCCTCTCCTGCACTGGCACTCTCAAATGAGACAGACAGTCGTGGTGGGCGCCATCTTAAGTACCCAGCACAGAGAGCCTGTCTGTGACATCACGTGCAAGTCGGTAGCTTTCTCAGGTATACAGGTGCGCTACCAATTAAGAATCTGCCTCAACGGAAATTTAGGCCTTGTTATCTTCGTTAGACACAATAATGTATTGACGAGGACTAACAGACAATGATACCAAGAAAAGTTTAGGGGATGATGATAGAAGCAATTGCAATATGAATGCGAAGAAAGGAAAGTGGAGGAAAAGACAACTAGCTACCGGCAGGATCCGAACCTGCGACCTTCGAATAACGCGCCCGATGCTCTACCGTTGAGCTACAGCGGCGGTAATCGCCTCGTTCACTTTGTAGGGTATAATATATGGCCATTAAACGTGGGAACATCAGTCAGCCTCTTGCCATTGCGACAAGTGTGGAACACTCTTTCTGCTAGGAGGCGTTCACGTAGCACACGATCTTATCACGAGCTGGCTGACAGCTCGTAATAAGATCACGGATCCACAGATGTGCTTTTGGACAGTCCAAACAATCGAGCGCGCCATTTTCAAATCGGCCAATGACTTAAAGATTGCTTTGTACGAGTGATTTTATTGCGTCTTTCGTCAATTTTCGAGAGAAGAGAAAGCAATTTTCGGGTGACTTTGATAATTTATTGTGAATTCTACGCCGCGTGCTGCGCTATAATATTTGGCTCACGTGTTCTCGGGAGCCTCTACTATCGATCAGCAGCGTTTTCAGACCATGCTCTACAAGTGTTGCAGGGCCCCTTCAAGTCAATGTATGGGGCAGACACTGCACCCCCCTCCCCCCTTCTTGGGTCATTTAGTGTAGAACCCCTTGCACACCATGCACACGCCTATGGTTTCCGGCTTTTTGGGGCTAAAATGAGAAGTGAATGGTTCTTGGAGTGCGATACCAGGGGTCCTCGGGCACCCTTATCGCCAAAAGCCTGCATGGCCATAACCTTGAACTTGATTTTTAAGAGAGGTAAAAGCGCTCAAGAACAGCAGCACGGACAAGGTGGCCTGTTTGCCATTTGTACTTGAACTTGTTGTGAAACAGTGTAGCTGCTTGCGCTTGGGGTCATTGAACTTTCGTAATCTGCGTGCACTCAGTCACACCAGTCCGCAACAAACCACACCATATTCTTAGGGAACGCCATGCCTTAGAGTCTAGCTAAATAACCAGATTGTGGAGTTACCCACATTCATGTCTCTTAAAAGTTTCTAAAAAGTTTTCTCCGTGTATATATGCAAACAACTAAAAGGTTACTAAGCACCAAGAAGAGGCCCGGAATGTAATTACGGGATCAAAGATTTTCATATAAGTCGAGGAAGGGATAGACGAGAACATAAAGAAGCATGGAGGTCAAGAAAAGGTACCCCATCCGTTTATCTATCCTGCGCCGGCGATGAAGGTCAGTCAAGGAATGTTGAACGAGATAAATGGACGGCGTAAAAGACAGCGCCTCGAGGCAGATGCAAGGCCGCACCACACAACGATAGATATACAGGCGGGTATACAGCCGACCTCGTAAGCCGCGATGGAAGGGACAAAACGCAAGATAACGGAATGCCAAGAGTTCGTTTTCAGCGCAAAGATCCAATAGAGCCGAGGAGGTGACATACCTTTTAGAGGCATTAGTTGAAAGACGCAACAAAACAGTACAGCACGCTTCTTACTACTGTTCGTTTTCTTCGCCCTTGTCGTAGTGCTGGCCCGAAGACGTGGAGCCATTTACACCCAGTGATTGGCGACGTGGACTTTCATCTTGGCCCCCGAGTGCAACGTCGATATATTCTGCGCTGCCAAGGACCACACGGCAGTGCGTCCATTCTTTCTGCTCCTCCGCTTTGTCCCACCGCTGTCTCGGCATTGTGTTCGTGGCGTATAAATCACCGTACAGCAGTGTCCGGGACAACGCCTTCGAACCGGTCGCGGCGCGCGCCGTCGCTAACTTCCGAAGAGCTGGAGAGAGCCATTAATTACCGCACCGGGCGGGGCAAGCCGCGACTGCCACAGTGTCCAGACCACGGCTGATACTTCGCTTCTTCTCGGCACGTGTCAGGAGTCGTTCCTCCCTCAAGAAAGCAGGGACGAGCGCGTTCACGACCAAACAAACGTGGCTAGCTAACACGTCTTCGCTTACGAAGAAAGCTGCATGGGAAAGTTCTTCGAGCCACAAGAGTAAATGCCCACGTGATCAGCGTCACATGTGCGTCATTCGGAAGCCTAAAGGGAATTTCGCAAAACGGGAAGAGGGGCTACCATGTCAACAAAGGAAGCGCAAAAACACACAAGATAACGAAGTTAGAGGCGTGTGCTATAGTGTGTATCTATGCAGGCACTCTTCTCATTGTTTAACACATGTAAAGGGGGAAATGGGAACACCTGCCAGTGGAGACTACTACATTTCCTGCTCTAAGCCGTAGTACTTGATATGAATACTACTCTGTCGTTTTCTTTTCTTTCCTTCTTGATCCGAAGCAGCTTATGGTCAAGCTCGATCCGGTGTGCAGCGATCCGGCTAGCGCTGAAACCTTCTCTACAGCATGAGCCGATCGCCTCCATATCAAGATTCTTTATATGACGTTCCGCTTGCATCACACCGTGACGTATTTCTACGGTCCATGCAATTGGCGTTCCTCATTTACATCACTCGCGCAAGAGCCAGCTGTGCTTCAACTGGTCAGGGACTAAGCCTTCCTCTTATGCTTTTGCTTTCAGCCCAGGCAATAGGTACTACTACAACGGCTGACCCACTTTCTTGCATTATAGTCGCCTTCTCTGAGAGACGCCACTTCTGCCCAACAACTCGACTATGTGACGCAAAAGCTCCTTCAAGACATCTGTTCCGGACATGGCGCCAATCTCCTTAGTCCCACAGGATGGTGACGAGGAAAGCACCCCACAGCGTAGCGCACATAAGGAACAGAGAGCGAAGAAAATGAAAGAGAGAATGGAACTCGTGGTGATGGTTGGGTGCACTTTTCTCTGGGGTGCATTCAACGGAGCTAACCATCAAAACATCAAAGTCGGGCCTCAAGAGGGCCCGTCTTCTTATCGTGCAGCCAGCCTACGCAGACCTTGTAGGCTCGCTACACCGAACAGAAAGCCGCAGCAGTCCGCTGTTGGTTGTGAAGTGGAAGTGGCGCACCGCGGCCAAAGGTCGAATACTTTCCCTCACGTAATTGCGGGCCTCGGGCTGACAGAACGCGGGTACCAACGGCCAAGGCCTCGCTTCCGGAATTCGTTTCTCTCTTTCTATATATGTCTCTATTCTTTATATTTTTTCTCTTACAGACGCACAAGCAAGCACGCTATCTATTTTCGGCATCGCGCAAATAGGCGCCCCACGCGAGAAAACTGGAGTCGCGTCCCGTTGAGCACGAACGCCCTTCCTGACACGCTCGGACGACGCTGAGATGAGGCAGACCAGAATGAGGAGGATAGCGAAACATCGAGGGAAAACGGAACAATCCCTGTTCATCGAAAGTGGGACGAGACTTCCCCTTTGTATTCTGTTATCGCCTGACGCCTGTTGTACGACGAAATATTCGCATCACCGCCCGTCCTGTCTCGTTATACGCCGCCGAGGCGAGCAACAGCTGCGACCGGCGGGTTTGGCGAACCGCGTAGGCGATGCTGGGGCGAGAGAAGCAGATGCGACTAATGCGAGTGGACACTTGATTCGTACAAGCTCGACTTCCCCGGACAGATGACAAGAACGAGTCAAGCTGCAACCGAGCCGTTGTGCCACCGTGCTTCCGAGGGCGATTTCGTTGAGGCCGCTCTAACATGTGCGTCTCGGTTCATGTTATGATCACGACCGTAAGTTTCAACTGAGGTACACAGTAATCTCATTATACCCATTTCCAAGTTGAATTTATTCCATCACCGAGGTGCGGAATGGAGTTCCATCTTTTAGTGCCACCTCTAATTCTATCGAGCTATCACATCGCACTTTGCTTTCGACAGTATTCGCCGTCATGGGCGTCGTTTGCGTGTACGCCCAAACATATCGCTATATATGATGCTAAGCTAATTTATGCAACACTTTGTGTGCCGGTAATGTTTGTACAGGCCAGGAATTGCTCCCCCGGTGAGTCCCTTACCAACTGTAGCATATATATCAAAATATATCACTTAATTCGACCGTTCACTGACAAGTTAGAAGAGTCGATACAGTCCCTTTCGCAGTGGACCGTCTTTCGTGGGTGACATTCCATCAAACGCGATCGCGGGGAAGGCCTAATGTTTCTTGTCTTGACGCATATGACAAACGTTGAGAGCGTGTTGCGCAACGAAGTGCACATAAAACTAAAGACAGGAACAGCGTATTGCGACAGGAAGCACAGGAAGTGTAGAGAGTGAAATTCGGCAGAGACACACAGGAAACTACAGAATAGGCTATACACTATGGCACACGACTTACCATATCGTCCCCATCTCATGCCCTCCTGATGAGAAGTTGCTGTTTTCATTTTTAAAGTCAATCGTTCTCTTGGCAGTTGTACGAGATATCGAAATAAACAATGCGGTAAGAAACAGAACACACTATTTTAATACAGATAGAAGTGAAATAAAGAGAATACCGACCAAGGTAAAACACAATTTTAAAGGCTATCGAGTGAAATTACTGCGAAGTACTACGACATGTTGGTAGCGATGGTTTTAAACTGCAGTTAGTATACAACGACAGCACGAAATGTCCGTAACAGAACTTTATCGCTATAAAAAAAGTGTGTATGGGGGGGGGGGGGATAATGAAAAACGACTTATCATTAGTTATACTGACTGCGTTTTATTATAAGTACCACCAGTGAACGTTCGGTTAGTTATAACCGAATTTGTAGAGTCAGAATCTAAGGGTTGTCCAAAGTTAGCGCGGTGAAAGATTGCGCTGCGCTGCGAAGCGCCAACACGGATACTCCATTTGTTTGACAGAGAGGATACAACCACGCCGGTGATGCGTAACACATCGATCACGCCATCCAGCACGAGTTTCCGCGACAGTGAGCTCGGCTCTTGCGTTGGAAACTATCTGGTTAATGCTCGCTCTCGGAGTCTCCATTGTTCTCACGCACAAACGACAGGAAGCAAGGTGGCACGGTTAACAAGCCTCGGAGGGGCTCGCGTTTCGGACCGCCTAAAAATGCCCTTGCTAATGAGGCGGCGCATCAGCGAATATCCGAGCCGAAGCGCGTTGGCGGGCTAGTTAGAACTCAAACTTAGACTATCTGAGCGTGCGCGAAGTGCCCATGCACCAAATACACATCCGACTAATTTGTCACCGACGTTCCCGAAAGATAGATAGATATGTAGGCTTTAACTTCCCAAAACCAACATATGATTACGAGAGACGCCGTATAGTGGAGGGCTCCGGAAATTTCGACCACCTGGGGTTCTTTAACGCGCACCCAAATCTGAGTCACACGGGCCTACAGCATTTTCGCATCCAACGAAAATGCAGCCGCCGCAGCCGGGATTCGATCCCGCGACCTGCGGGTCAGCAGCCGAGTGTATACCTCAGCCACCAGACAATTGCGGCGGGGCAATGCCTGAAAGTGTGTGACAAGGTCATCACTATAACACAATATCATTTCTTTTTGTTCGCTTAGTACTTGTTTTGTTCCCGGATTTTGACCACTAAACTTTTACAGTATACGCGGCAGCCTTGATATGACCTCTTTGAACATTTTGGAATCCAAAGCAGCAACACTTAGCACGAACTTGTGATAGTCTGGTTGCTGCCTAAATGTTCGAAATGTCACAAAGTATGCCTACACGCTAAGAATTTATAGTGTTTTGGCGACGACTACATGTTCCGAAAAGTTTTTAGACTAGCTGCACGATGGCACCAGTGACAAGTAAATATCTGAAGCTGAATTCAACCCCACCAGCATAGATAGCTGCCTACTACGATGGGACGGAATCCTAAGTGGAGGCAACGGCAAAGGACAGGCAAGATGTTCGCTGCGACTGCATTGAATATTTGCGTCTTTCCCTATTTTTTTCACTCTCTAATTTTTTTCTCTTTGATTGGTTGATATGTGGTGTTTAACGTTTCAAAACCACCATATGATTATGAAAGACGCCGTAGTTGAGGGCTCCGGAAATTTCGACCACCTGGGGTTCTTTAACGTGCACCCAAATCTGAGCACACGGCAATTTTTTTCTCTTTATTTTCCCCATTATCTCAATATACTTCATAGCGACGTGAACTTGTTTACAGCGCGACACCAGAAACACAGTACAGGGAAGGAGCAAAAGACAAAGAAAAGACGGCGCTATTGCAGTAAGGCGGTAAGTTGGACCAGTATTGCTCCTTACATGTACCGTGTTTCTAGTGTTGCGCTGTAAACAAGCTCAAAATGAATCCCAACCAAGTGGCCCAACTTACCGTCTTACTTTAAAGCAAACCAGACATGTTTCGGTTTTACTTTGCTTCCTGTTTCCTTCCTACTTTCAAGTATGAAAAGAAAATTGAAACTGATCATGTGTGCCTGAGAGAGAAATTCCACCAAGGTGGTCGTCACGGCGGCTAAAGGCCGCATTTGTGGTTAATAACGTAAAAACGTATGTGTCGCCTTCACGTCCCGGCATCAGAACTTATGTATCGCGTTTGACTATCACCGTTGTGTATACCAGCATACATCCACATTCACTGAGAGTGGTTCAGTACTCCCCCTCGTCCTTGTTTTCGTTACTTCAATTTGGAATGGAGAGTTGACACCCTTAGTGAGGCACCGGCTGCTGCTTATCGCTTAGCTAACAAATGATACTGAAGAGAAGAAGCGTGGGGAAAACGTCACGAAATATGTCAGGGCGTTAATATGCTCAGGGGGTATGTACTGCCTTTGTTTTGGAGATGATGGTGACTGCATGCAGACCTTTCAACAAACAGCTATATTTCTAGCTGAAGAATGATTTGAGCAGCTATAATTTTTGCCGGCGACACAAGCTGAACTAATATAGATGAATCATCTGAATAGCAATATATAAAGGTATCCATATAAGGCCATATATTAAAGCATCCATATAAGACCTTATATGGGTCCAGATTAAATTGAGGACGACGCAGCGAGCAATGGAAAGAAAATGGTAGGTGTAACCTTAAGAGACAAGAAGAGAGCAGAGTGGATTAGGCGACAAAGGGGGGTTAAGGGCATCATAGTTGAAATAAAGAAGAGGAAATGGACATGGGCCGGGTATGTAGCGCGTAGACAGGATAACCGCTGGTCATTAAGGGCAACTAACTGGATTCCCAGAGAAGGGAAGCGGGTTAGGGGGAGACAGAAGGTTAGGTGGGCAGATGAGATTAAGAAGTTTGCGGGTATAAATTGAGAGCAGCAAGCACAGGATCGGGTTAACTGGCGGAACATGGGAGAGGTCTTTGCCCTGCAGTGGGCGTAGTCAGGCTGATGATGATAATGATAAGACCTTATATGGATGCTTCTATATATAGCCATATATGGCAATATACAGCAACACCCATGTATGGATATACAAGGCCCATATATGGCTACGGCAGGAATGGGGCATATCAGGTTATATAGGGCCCATATATGGGGATTCCATATAAAGCCAGATATGCCCAATTCCTGATGTAGCCATATATGGGGATTTTTATATAAGTCCATATATAGGATTTTTGTAAGGGAATCTCGAAAGTTGTGCTTCATCCGGTCGTGGCATATTTATGCTCATGATTTCTTGCTACCGTCGCAGTAGCGCCACCGAGCTTGCGACAGAGAGGTCATGCCGGTGCACGGGAAACAGTATAGCGAGTCTCTTTGGGGTTTGGCAGAGCGCGTGGACGCCTCCTGCGGCGGGTCTGTGGACGACGACAAATGCATAGGTCGTTTGCCACAGACCCATCGTGGTGAGTCGAAACGCAAGGAACCGCAAATGCGGCGACTCCGATTTTGCGGTTCCTTGCGTTTGTTCATCTAGTTCGTTTCTGTGTTGTTCTGACATATTGTATAAGGTTGCTAGGTTATACTGTACTTGTTAACCTCCCTGCCCATTCTTCTCTATATACCACATCTCCCACTTTTATATAGCATGTCACAAGTAATTGTATTTGATTCGGCTGGAGATATTATCATTTTAAAAGCAGGTTGATAAATGTACACGTGTTAGTTGCCCGACTGCGTTTGTGTCCTTGCGCTCCGAGAGCAGCGATTTAATTTCCAGACCACCACCACCAACTATAGCCCAATTCATCACTCGTATAATTGCTACAGAGTTATGCCATCCCCACACATCAACATCAATGTCGCAATTACAACAGGCCCAAAACTAAATAATCAGGTAGCTATAAGCAGAAAACCTTCATGCTATTGCCCCGCCGCGGTGGTCTAGTGGGTAAGGTACTCGGCTGCTGACCCGCAGGTCGCGGGATCGAATCCCGGCTGCGGCATCTGCGTCTTCGATGCAGGCGAAAATACTGGAGGCCCGTGTGCTCAGATTTGGGTGCACGTTAGAGAACCCCAGGTGGTGGAAATTTCCGGAGCCCTCCACTACGGCGTCTCTCTGGATGTTAGCGCTCTGTCCTCTTGTGTCGGTCTGCTCGGCCGTTTCTTCTTCCCAGTAATGCGCTATACCAGTTCAAGTCTCTCATAATCATGTGGTGGTTTCGGGACGTTAAACCCCACAAGTCATCAATCAACCCTTATGCCATTAATGAAACTGCGTGAGAAAGTTCTTGTTGCCTAACGTCTATTCGCGCCGTGCAGCCTATATGCAAAAGCGGCAAAAGCCTGGATAGGGCAGGTTCCTTTGTAAGAAAGCATTCCACACAGGAAAACTTTTACCGTAGCCTCGTAACGTTTAAGATGTAGCGAAGCTGGTCGATATAAGGGGCTTAACGTGGCGTTCCTGAATGATGCTATAGGTCCTTGCTTTGCGTAGAGTCGAACCACAGCCTGTCACAGAACAATGCAAGAGTGCCAGAACTAACGTGAAAAGCCGCGGCTATGGCACCCCTGATAGAAGTGCGGGCTTTTCGTTGCTCGCACTTGGCTCGCGCGGCGGGCCATTTCGGAGCGGCGGATGCGCGGACTGTCTCCGTCGGTGGGCAACGCTGATAAGCGACTTAGAAGTGCGGCAGCTTGGGCTAGTTGGTATGACATGACGATAGTTATAGCGCGATAACAGAACGACAACACAGAGACCTTCGCGTCCTTCTTTTCTCTGTGTCATCGTTCTGTTCTCGCGCTATGACTATCGTAATGATAAGCGACGGAGCGGAGAATTTTTTTTTTTGCGGACACGCGCTTGCACACGTACAGCCGCGGCAACGTCTGTGTAGAGAGCGCGAGCAGCCGGTTTTCGCTCTGTGGGGCGGAACCTTGAGGCAGTATCGGGCTATAACGTGGTCAGCCTGGCAACTAGGCCGCGCATGCTCCTGATACACCACCTCAGAGCCCCAAACTGCCTCGGAGCTTCGCGTCGCAGAGCAAAAACTCACTGCTCGCGCACTCTACACAGACGTGGCCACGGCTGTACACATGTTATAAGAGTGCGACCCTGGTACTACTTAAGCCAGGTGAAAGGCGGCCCTCGGCAGCTCTCACTCGGCCAACCAACTCTGGACAGTCCAGCAAGCCAGCGCAGAGGCCGGCTGTAGGCTTGACTTACAGTGTGGGAGCCACCAACCCGACGTTTTACCTCGAGCTTCAAAAGCTTCGATCTTGGAAAGAAGCTGAAAAAAGAAACAAGATAAACCACCTGGTATTGGCGGCGACAAGTGACGATTGTTGGAGTTCTCTGAAGCTCCGGATAGAAGCATTCCAATTACAGACAATAAAGGCATAAGGTTTTGAAAAACTGCATTTTACGATACACTGTTCCTCACACGTGTCATTTTCCAGGCTGTATCCGAGATGCCACCTTGCTCCCAGTTTCCTCGGCTCGGGGCCGACAGTTCATCGCGTTGGCTGCCCCGCGCATTCGCTTCGCTTGATCGCCGCAGCGTCAAAGGAAGTCTCGCGGCAGCAGCAAATGTGCTCACCATGGAAGGGAATCGAAATACACGCACCGCGTAAGCGACTCCCTTGTTTTAGTCAGACGAGCGTTTTCAGAGTTTTGTTACTTTCGCGAACGTATAGCTTCCATGAAAAGTGCGTGAATAGAGTGACAGAACAAATGATCGAGTTCAAGAAAAAATAAGTTTACAAAAAAGTTGTTTTTAAAGAGTACGATTTCATCTGAACGCCGCGCGCTTTTAGATTTAAACGTGCTGCAGACATACATTAAACTTTATGAACGACTGCGACGAAATAACAAATTCAGCATGATACCACCGCTATCAATAACGAAGCTGCTTAAGGCAGCCGTGCAGCTTATCCTGTGCGACCTAGCAGCTATGTGCCACACGAATTGGGTAAATCTCCCTACTACCCACTGGTCCACTAAAAAGAAACAAGGCAACAGTTGGTCCAACCCCAGGGAACGGGCAATGGAACGGCGGCTGAGAAGACCCCGAAGCGATGGACCCGCCATAACGACCTGCCCGTAGGTCAATGAAAATTACGAACGCTTGTTTTCAACTCGGGTTTCTGTATCTGGTGTTTGGACACTCGTGTCATGTCAGCGACCCTATGTGGTTCAGCCAGAACCTATCTGAGGACCAACGCAGAAACAATCTTGACATATGCCTAACTTAACAAGGACCTAGAAGCAACCTGATTCTAGTCTTCAGAATCTAGTCTCACTGTGTCAAGCCTTCAGTGCTTAATACAAGCGTCGTCATTTTTCAATTTTTGTCGCTAATAAATCAATGAAATCATCAGTCAAGCTGTGACGGAATTCCATCACAAGCTGTACTTGTGATGGAATGCACGTCAGTTTCGCCACTGAAAGCTGAAGTTACAAAACGGCATTACAAATTGTAAAAAGAAAATGCTCGCGCTCTATGTACGAAGGGCAGAGGAAAAGGAAAGAAAAATGGAGGAATGCGACTCTATACAAAAAGTGTTGCGCTGAAAGGAGTAAACGAAGAAATAAACGAGTAAACGAAAGGAATAAACGAGTAATTACGAGGACAGTTGTTTGGAATGGATTACGGATAATCACTGCGGAGTGAATAAGCGAGTGCAAAGGCGACGTAAAGTTTAGGGAACAAGACTAAAAACAACACAAGAGTAACAGTATATTAGGAAAAAGCAGCAGGCGAAGCTTCCAAGCAAATTAATGTTAAGAAAGAGAGTGGCAGGAAACGGATATTAGAAAAAAACAGCGAAGCAACTATGTGTGGCGCAACCAATCCCATTGCAGTCCCAATTAAATCTCACTGCAAGCCCGTGGGCACGGTCAATTAACTGCGCTTTCCGCGCCGAAAGCAGGCTGGGCTTGGGAAAGCAGAGAGTTAATGAGCTGCCAGTAAGGGGGGGGGGGGGGGTCGGGTTCCCAAGTTGTGTTTGCGGCTCAATCAACAGCTTTATCGCTGACCAATCGATAGAACAGACGCTGCCCTTTAGTTTAAAGAGAGATGAAAAGATAAGGGTGTGATTGAAAGAACAAGGCATAATGCATGGTTAGCCACACTATACATGGTGCATCTGGCAGCATCTTTCTCAATGATGCAACAAGGGGCAGCGCCCCCCCCCCCCCCCCTTGCGGGAACACGCACCAAGAGAGAGAGAGATAGAGAGAGAGAGCAAAGGGTCTTCAACAAACATCGCACATGTTTTCAGTAATAGGGCTCCTTGAATACAGCGGTGTAACCATATATAAAATGAACGGTGGTCTACTGGTTATGATGTCTTACAGCTGTCCCGGAGGTCACGGGATCGAATACCTGCCGCGACGGCCGCACTTCGATAATGGCAATACTGCTAAAGGCCCGTTTAATTTGAGCACGCTTGAGGAGCGCCCCACTACGGCGTCCCTTGTATCGATATCTTGGTTTTAGTACGTAAAGTGCCAACAGCTAATAATTATTATGTATGGAAGACTTGTAAGAATAGAAGTGGCTTCGCCACACAAGTGTGCTTTTGGAAACGCCGACTCCAGTGACATTTCCCTGTTCAGTGATTTTTTTCATCATTCGTACACTGCATACACACGCGCAATGCGACAAAACAGTACCAGGCCGACGCACGTGTCGCCGACAAAGGGCCAAGAGCGCCTCATTCGTTGCTCGTGACGTCATAGTACCGGCGCTTTTTTGAGGTCCAAGTACATGGTGCGACTCTCGAGTGCTCTAATACGGCATGAGGCCGCGGAAAACCCAAACGGTGATCACATATGTCAGAAGCAGTTTGGGTGGCCTTTCTGGATCAGCTGGAAACTTACTTCAAAAGCCGCCCACGAAGAAACGAGCATAAATGATCGCCGCAAGGGCATCCGTATCGAATCCCGGCTGCGGCGGCTGCATTTCCGATGGGGGCGGAAATGTTGTAGGCCCGTGTGCTCAGATTTGGGTGCACGTTAAAGAACCCCAGGTGGTCAAAATTTTCGGAGCCCTCCACTACGGCATCTCTCATAATCATATGGTGGTTTTGAGACGTTAAACCCCACATATCAATCAGGACATCCGTATCGCTTCAGCGAATGCTTAACGAAATCAACGCTTCTCTTGTATCCTCGCCCACGTAAGAAATCAAGACGCTACGAAAAAACAACCACTCTGGGAAGAGGTAGGCGAGAAGGATTGAGGAGCAGCTTTCTGAAGCTTTTGCCTGCCAAAGAAATGTAACAATAGGCAACACAATTTTTTTCTTCAGACTCATGGTAATATGTTGGTGCTTTGTGTGCCTTATTTTTGTCCTGTACTTGCACGCACTACTGAGGTGAAAATATCGCATTCTAACTCACCGGAAGATAGTACAAAATCGACAGACTAGAAGTAAATATATTGTGGCTGCTTTTGAAGTCTAACTATGCGACAGAAGCTGCCGCAAAAGAGAAAGAGAGAGTACAAATACCGAAGTGGCACCCGTCAGGCAGCGCGCCTAAAGTGATGACAACAAGCAGAAAGAGACGCGAGTGGAGACGCAGCTGCTTACGACAACGACATCTAAAGTATGTCTTCAGAAGCTGACAGGCTGTAGTTGATGGCAGTTCACATGCCACGGCGTCCTTATAGCGACGTTCGTTCGTGTTTAAGTGGACGAAGGAGTAAAAAAAAAAGCAGGAAAAACTTTACTAAGAAGGTGCTGTGATGAAACGTGCCAACGCTGCAGGATAGATTGGCAGGTTACTTTTCGGAGACGACATTTATTTCGAAATTTTCGACGAGTAACCTGCCAATCTATGCCACACAGCGCTAGCCCATTTCTTCCTTTCGCTCTCTTGATCTTAACGATCACCCCCTTTCTCCCCTTTACCGAAATTGCTGAACCGTGCCCCCTTTCCCCCCTCACACACACAACGGGAGGCAGAAGTGTGGCAGTTTGGGCTAGTTGGTATGACATGACGATAGTTTTAGCGCGAGAGGAGAATGACGACGAAAATAGGTTCCGCGTAGTAGGTAGAGGCTCGTGCAGAGCACTTTATGGGCCTGGGACATCGCATGCGGTCGTCGTCGCTTTAGGCATAACGTAGGCAAAGCCACGTATAAAAATTGAGAAACAGAGGAAGCGAGCAATAAATAGGAAGAGAGAGAAGAAAAAAAAAAGCTGAAAAAAAAGTAGAAATAAATAGACACAAAACGAGAGAAAGAAACAACAAAGTGTAAAAAAGAACAAGAAAGGAAGAGAAGAGGAAATACAGAAAAAAAAAATCTGAGGGCAAACAAATAGAGCTCCGCAAATTCCTTCACTCTCGCCACCACAATTGAGAAGTTGCCTTAATTTTTGCCTTAATCGAAACCGCAATATATTTCTTTCACGGACGGGTGGCTGCTGCTTCGCATTTCCAATGAACATCAACTTCGCGGGCGACACATTTTTGGCATGTCACAAATTTTATGCATCTGTATATTCTCTCCGTGTAAGAACAATCGCAACGACTGAAAACGATTTCCCGCGTTTCCTTGTCTTTAGAACTACTTACAGGCTGCAGCGTGCCAGATTTTTCCCACAATCTGCGACATGTACGCAAAGTTGTTGAAAGGGTTTGAGAGCGCATCACATTCTGGGCGCATGCAGAGCCCGCATCCGAAATATCAAACGGCATACCGTGAGGGTCCATGCGTCATTTGGCCCCAACTTTTGATGTACCACTTTCTACCGTCACCTGCCGCAGTGGTATCGTGGTTACGCTGCTCCACTGCTGACCCTGAAAGTCAACCAACCGCGGCGGCCGAATTTTCGGTAAAATGGAAGTTGGAATGCAAGCGACCCGTGTGCTTAGATTTAAATTCCCGTTAAAGAACCGCAAGCGGTCGAACTTTCCGGAGCCCTCCACCACGGCGTCTATCAACATCCTATTGTGGTATCGGGACGTAAAATCTCAACCACAAAACCTCAAAAACTCGAACATAGACAGACCCGTGAGTATGAGTCTGCGTGAGGCACGAAAAAAAAAACGTATCTGGAAGTGAATCTGAGCGAAATACCTTAAATTGTTTTTCATTTACGAATGCTCTTCATCACTTTTCGAGTACAGTATTGCTCTCCATGGTGTTAACTGGCCAAAACAGCAGGTCGATGTTTCTATTCAGCTTCAGGCTAACTTTCAATTCGCAATATACTTCAATAGAACTTCTCGTTGCACTGTTTAACCACGTCAGCCTATATCAATCATTGGCAACCACGGTATACGCAGCTTAGAACCTGCCATGTCAAATACACGCCAGATACGTCCACGGCCAGTCACCTCTGCGTCGCGGCCGAGGAGACGATACGACATGTTGCGCTTGAGTGCAGGGCACTTCAGCCAGGGCCACCCGGACAATCAATTCAGCAGACGAATTCGAATGGTGCCCTCGCGTCAGCGCTATAAGTATCGGAGGACACGGTGAGCCCCCGGACTGGGGAGCCATGGAAACAAATAGTCAGCGGTTCGAACATTCGCGGCGCACGAAAATATCAAACAAGTGACCCCGAAAAAAATAACAGAGAACTCAGATCAGTTTTTTATTTTTGAACTTTACTTTTCGTTTTTGTTTAAAAGTTCTTCATAGGTGTGATCCGGGCTATGCCTGTCGATCACCCGATTACAAGGACAAGACCTCAGTATGATAAGCATCATCAAGACAAAACTGATATCACGCCCATACCCTCGCGTTCCATTTCTTAAATCAATCAATCAATCAACCAATCAATGCTTATTAACAATTTATGTTCCTAATTATTTATATTATTTATCTAATTAAGCACTCCATCAATCAATCTATTTTTTATTTCTAGAGGTATTTTTTCTGATTCGTACCCTATATAGACACCTTGTGTGTCATAAAAGCGAGACCGACAGATACTCGCTTTAAAAAAACAAACAAGAAAAACGGGAGTTCTATACAGAGGTTACACGTCCAAGAAAAAATTCAAGCTAGCATTACAACTAAGACAAAGATTGGGCCAATGGTGGAACAATGTAGAACATAGACGGGTGCTTATAACAACACAAACAGTGCTGTTAAACACCAATACCTTGGGGAGGTTTTTCAGTGCCTGATACACCTCGTAATTTTCGACCACCCGCTGTGCTCCATCTTCCTGTAAAGGAGAAAGCTAGGAGTTTAAAACTTCTTCCTCGCCATCACTGTTATTTAAAAAGAGAAGATGTATCGTTTCACGGTGTTTTATCAGATTGAGTGGCGTTATTAACTGATAATATGACAGCAATCCTTCTCTCGGCATGCTGATTAGATGGGAAGAAGGGTTGGCGGATAAAGTACAGAGTGTGCTTGACATGGTACGCTGAGGAGCGTCGAATAAAGCTAGATGCCATATTTTTATTTATTTTTTTGCTAAACCTAACAGCCCGTCTCATGAGGAACAAGGAAACAAAAATAACGATAAAGAAAGAAACGGGAAGACAAATGAAAATAAGAAAACAAGAAAGGATTAACGAGGAATCGAGGAGACATCGGAGCCGGCTCCAACTCGCCAGTGCCCCATTTACCGTGTGGGGGCGTAATTACGTACTCGGGGAGCGGATGGGCTGTCGTTGGGAGCTTAGCCATGAGCACTCGATCCCCCAGGCAATACCGGCCCGCTTCACTACTGGCGCGTTTCCTTTGTGAGAGACAAAATACCCACTTTCGTATTACTGGCAAGGTTTCTCAACCATTCCTCAAACACATTCTGTTGCCTAAAAAAACAAAAAAAAATTCCTGAACATATAGTTCTGAACATATAGTTCCTGATAGTTCCATATAGTTCCTGAACATATAGGCCATTATCATTGACATTGCAAACATCTGCATTCACATCAAAGAGACTAAATAATCATCCTTAATTCACACGCATATACGGTAAAACATACATTTTTAACTCATCTGCACTCCCCCGTGTCATCCGCAAGTGGAACAGCCTTTCAAATGAAATCGTTGCAGAACGCAATCGGGAAAAATTCCGGCACCTTTTACTCACCCATTTACAAGATTAACTGCACGTTTTAATCATATCAAAATCGGCACCTACGCGTTTATCCACTACTAGTATCTCGCTTTTTTTTCTCTTGCTTTAAACTTATTTTGTTTGATGGTTTGAATACTAACATGCCATTCAGTTCTGTTGTGTTTTATTCAGTGATGTTTTCTTTTGAATCATGAAAAGTCTTTTCACAATTTGTGCATGTTTTTTAGCGTGTTTTAAATCATTATCTCACTGTTTACTCATCTGATGTTCATTGCCGTTCTATTCCTATTAAAATTATTATTAATATTTCTCATTCTCATTCCTGTTAAGATTTGCGTAATATTGACATTTAGTTCATGTTATTGTTTGTATGGAAAGTGTACCAATTCATGTATGTATTCCTTTTATGCTCCCCTTACACAATGCCCTGTTGGGTCTGTAAGGTATTTTGAATAAATAAATAAATAAATAAATCTCTTGGCGGTCGTACAAGCTTTGATAAGGCAGGTGCAAAAAAAAAATCAGAACATTGGAATTACGGTAATTACGGAACTTTCAACTTAACACTTCTGCGATTTCCTCATAGAACGCTATAACGCCATGTTGCTGAAATGTTACGCAACGTGCGGCTTTTTACTGCGACAGGCTAGCTGACCTTGGAGTTCGATCTCTTCTAGCTCGTCCCGTCGATGAGTGATAATGAAGCCCACCGAGCGAGTAGGTTCCGCGAATGGAACACCGCGCGTCTATATGGGGGGCAACGATGAGACGAACTAATTGCGCGAGCCTTCATAATGGAGCGTAACACTCCGCGGAGATGTGGTTGAAACCACGCGTAACACGACGTGAGTTCGCCATGAGAGGGCTCGCCGATAAAGTGGCCGAAATGAGCCGCGCGATTGATTTCTATATAGCGAGTGTCGTAATACTCAGCACAAGATCGGTGTGATGCGAATTAGAGAAATACAACTTTCCCATTCTCCTACGTCTAACGAATAAGAAAAGAATCCACTGGCACAGGGCAGGGGTACTTCGATACTGCTGAAAAGACACGCTCGTCTGAGAAACGAAGCGCAGGCGGGACTCGCTCGCTGGATTACATGCCGACCGGTTGTGCCCTCGCGATCTCCGACGATAGCGCAGCTCTGGCCGACTGGGCTCGCCCTACGCCATCTCCTGACGCCGACATGAGCTCTCGTCGAGTGGTGCCCCATCCTCGGACTCCTTCGACCGTGTCCATCTTTCCTATCCTCTCTTTACTTCCGTCGCTCGCTGTCCCTGCGCCTCGCTCTCTCCTTCCTATCTCTATATACACCTCTTAATCCTATCCTTTTAATTCTATCTATTTAATCCCTCCTTACACACATCCCTTGTGAGCTATTGTTGAGGTGTCGCACTCTGATGCAGACAGTTACGGGGCTCACTTTTCTCTTCTTTTCCCTTTAAAAACCACATAAGAACCACATAAGCGCAGGTATCGCTCACGCCACCTACGCCGGAAGAGGACGAGAGCGGGGAGAGTTGGCTCATGCGCAGTGGACGAGCGGACGCGTTAGGGAAGGACTGACACAGCCCCGAGCAAAAGCTGCTTGGCGTCTAAAAATCGAGCAGTGGCCTATCTCGGCCATGTCAGGAGATACGTAGCGTGAGCTACGGGGAGCCACAGTCTTTCACACACGTCGCACGCATATCCAAACGGACTGTTTACGAAGTCCGTCTCAAAAGTCCAAGTCACACTGGCGCTTTGACTTGGTATCCCTGTATAGTCAGTCAATCGGCGAGCAGCACAGTAGTAGTAGTAGTAGTAGTAGTAGTAGTAGTAGTAGTAGTAGTAGTAGTAGTAGTAGTAGTAGTAGTAGTATAGTAGCTTTGTCGCAAATGAGAGACTGAATAAATAAATTAATAAAGCTAATAATAATACTAAAAGACGATACTTGAAACTATGGTGATGATGATGCTCGATTGAGTGAGTGAAACAACTTTATTGTTGGTTCGGCATAAAAAGGGAAGAGGTAAGGGAATCAAAGCAAGACTCTAGCGTGCTCGGACGTCCCGGAGCAGCAACCTACTCGCGTCAAACGTGTGGGGGCGCCGCTTTCGGATGCTGGCGTTCCAGGATGCCAAGCACCTGCCGGACCACGTCTCCTTGGTTGCCTGGCTCTTGGCTCATGATGTTGTTGCAACTTAGCAGCGAGATGCGATGCCAGACCACAAGGGCGATAGCTTCATTGTCTGGCAGTTTTCAGTTTCCATGTTGCAGAACAGGTCAAGATATATTTTGTCTACAGTTATTTTAGTAATAGCTGAAGAACATCAAGTACATCGTTTAAGAGATCGCGAAAAACTCAAACAATATTTCTCACTGGAATGCCAACCACCCCTGCCTGTGACTTCTACAACTGCACAGAGCCCAATGTATGTGCGACGCCTCTAAAAACGAGCAGTGCCGGTCGTTCACGTAGAGACCCGGCTACGAGCATTGCTCGCGCATGTCACTCACATTGTTCGTCCTCGACGACGGCGTAGTTTCCTTTCTCGACGAATGTGATCATTCCCATGTGCAGGACGCCCATGACGACTCGCAGAAACTGGGTCTGCTCGTCTTCGCTCATGCCCATCACCGTCATGGCTTTCTGCGAGGAAATAAGCGAGAGCAATACTTTCACGTTAAGGAATCGATTCACTCAGTATAGGTATGCGTTAACCACGATCCTCTAATGCGGTAACCATCACGCCAGTTTGCGTGCTGGACGAAACATACACGTGGCACGCTGTGTGGGTCAATATGAGTGAACGGTCTCCTTCTGCTGGCCCACACGCCATTAGGGTATCAACAAAAGCAGCTCGTTTTTTGAAAAAAAAAAAAGGTCATAGCTTCACCGCATGGGCGAAGTAATGAGTGCGATAGCAACAACTTGAAATGTAACGCCGAACGGCAAGCAGATCGAAACATGCAGTGCACTGCTCACGCACAAATGACGCACGAAAACAACATACAACATACACAGGACGAGAGCGAACTAACACCGTTTATTGCTCGACATTGAACGCGCTGTTTAAACAAAAACAACGCACGAAACGTGATCACAAGCACAAAAGAAAGGAAACTAACAAGTGTCCCAGTTGTTATACTCGCTGCGTATGAAAAGCGCGCCCTTTACGCAAACGGGGACTGTGCAGCGAGCGAAGGGACTTTTGTGGGCCCCGCAACTAAAGCAATCGTTGCGGTAAAATCCGAAGGCACACGATTCTGCCCCGCCGCGGTGGTCTAGTGGCTAAGGTACTCGGCTGCTGACCCGCAGGGCGCAGGTTCGAATCCCGGCTGCGGCGGCTGCATTTCCGATGGAGGCGGAAATGCTGCAGGCCCGTGTGGTCAGATTTGGTTGCGCGTTAAAGAACCCCAGGTGGTCTAAGTTTCCGGAGCCCTCCACTACGGCGTCTCTCATAATGATATAGTGGTTTTGGGACGTTAAACCCCATATATCAATCAATCAATCAATCAATCAGCACACGATTCTCCGCATCGAAGGATAAGCACGCGCGCACAAGCATCTACCCCCTCCCCCTCCATTCACGGGGCAAAGCACGCGTGGGAGATAAGCGCACGTCGGCGCATCGACGCACGATGAATGATGGCGGCGGTGGCGACGGCAAAAAAGCAGTCGAGATTGTACATATAATTGTTATCGCAACAAAACCGTGTGTCTTGGAGACCCATGGCTTACGTCCCTCGCGATCCGATTCATCGCAGAGTCAGCTCATTATCTACGAGAAGAAATTCAAATCGTGTTCTTTGCCACTTCGCACCCAGGAGATGAATAAATCCGAAGAACAGTATGATGAAAATTTCGCCACGCGCTCCAGCGACGCAACGACACCCGTTCACGTTCACACACACACACACACACACACACACACACACACACACACACACACACACACACACACACACACACACACACACACACACACACACACACACACACACACACACACACACACACACACACACACACACACACACACACACACACACACACACACACACACACACACACACACACACACACACACACACACACACACACACAAAGGTCAAGCCAGAAACGGAACCTTTGCACGCTACCTAATCAAGCACTCTAACTCCTGACAAAATTCTCGGTTTTGTTACGTTTGCCCCGGCAGTTCGTCTTAGCAGACGCCAATGTGCGTGAGCAGGTCTGCGAGAAGGCGAGCCGAAAGCCCGTCTTCCGGTAGCAGTTTCCGCTCCTCCAAGCCTGCGCTCTCGCCGCTGTGGGCTGCGGTTGTTTACGCAGTTGTCGTTCCGCCACCGCGATGGCTGTCTTGGTATTTTTTCTCAGTTTGCACCAGCTGTACTTTATGGTGTTGTTGGTGTCTTGGCTAACACTGCACAACGCGATGGCAGCAGTGGTTCTGTTGCGGCACAGCGCTCGCCGCAGGCGTATCCGCAGCCTGACGCACCGTCCCCTGTTCACTCCTGGCTGGTCTCTCCAGGAATTCGCCATGATTCATGTGCACGTATTTGAGATTTCTGGCGCACAAGCCGATTTTCTGTTACGGGCAGAGCAAAATAGCCGGTCATGAGAACGATAACCAACAAGCTCTCGTAGGACGTGCCAAGCAAGATTTAAACGTAAAAGTGATCTGCATTTACCGCATAACAGAACGATGTCCTCGATCTGTTATGCTTGCTATCGAGCAAATCACTCAGTTTTTTCTCGTTGACTAAAGCTAGCAACGTCGTTATTTCATCATCTGGCCACATGGTGCGTTGAGCCCGCGAGGATATGTCATCGTGCCTAGCACGCGCGTACCGGCCGACAGAGAAAGAGCAACGTCGGAGTGATGAGGACAGGGGAAGCGGAGACCGCGACGGGCGGGAGAGGTCACGAGCCGTCAACTCAGCGCGACCGGTTATACATGCCCTTTCTGAGCGCGGCGAGTTCGGCGAACCTACCCCTGCCTCCGGGTCGACAGGACTCGCCGCGACGACTCTCCGCCCCGACGCGTCCGCTTATACATGGGGAGGGCGAGTCCAGAAAACCTGTTCATTTCGACTCAACGCGCCCTCGTCGGGTCAATGTAAACGGGCCTCCTGTCAGTTTGCTGTGGTCGGGTTACGAGGAACTCCATGGGACTATCGCGAAAAACCCTTTCGTAGAACGGGTTCGAACAGCGTGTGACGGCGCCACTGTGGCAGTTCTCATGGAGTCAGCCTCTCGACTCGGTTATTGTCGCCCACGCGAAGTCGCCACAAAAGCATCGACAGTTCGGGAGCGTGGGAAGGCGTCACTTTAGCCGTTATCAGGAAACGAGCACCTGGACGGCCATGTTCGAGAAAGTTCCGGAACACCGTAGTAAAACGCAGCCTTGGACCGCTGCTGACGTTCGTGTCACCGCTCATCTCTCCGGAGGAGCTCAACTTTCCCCTCCACTGGACTCTACCTCCTCACCCTGCGATGTCTCGAAGGCGTTGGACGGGTGCGTAATTGTGCGGAGCGCTCGTGATAACCATTGGACATTTTCACCCACGTTCTTCTTCTACGAGTGGTCCAATTTCTGTACCCTTTCTGGTGGGTGGACCACTGAGACATCACGTCACCCGATTCGCGGCAACAGTGGTCACCGCCTTTTTCGGACTGACGTGTACAGAAATGAACGGACTATAAAAGTCGAAGACATTTGTAAATAATCGCTGAAATATCTGCTGAATCACTGTACAGTTTCACCTTTCTCATCGTAAAAATAAACCTTCGTTCTATCGCTTAAGAACGCGTCCCCTCACTGGCAAAGATCGGCTATGCGGACCACGTCGGGGAGTGAGCTACCGTAAAAAAACCCCGCCGTACCTGCCATCAACCTCGAACCCTTTACAGGCTATAAGGAACGCCGTAGTGGCGGGTCTCGGCATTAATCGTGCCTACACATGGTTCCCTAACGAGCTGCTTAATATATGTAAGCGGGTATGCTCGCCTCTCGTATACCCGTCCACATGCGGCCGCCATGGCCGGGATCGACCCCACGACTTTCGGACTAGCAGCCCAGCACCGTAACGAATCTACAATGCCGGCGGACGACATGAACTATACGCACGTGGCACGGCTGCAGTGCTAAATGCGGAACGCAGCATGATGTATATTGCCGCATGAATTCGCGTGGTTTTCGTGTGGAAGAGGACGAAGAGGTTGGGATTGAGCCGCTTTTTAATGCCGCATGAATTCGCGTGGTTTTGGGTGGAAGAGGACGAAGAGGTTGGGTTGGAGCAGTTTTTCTTTTTGTCCTAGCTTGACGAGCAGTTCTGCGGAAGGTTTCCTTGAGTGAGACAAGATTGGTGACAAGATTGGTGGAGCTGCTGGGTACGACAACTGACGACGCACCCCATGCACAAGAGCCCATCCAGGAGCCGGAACACAAGCCCTGTGCCCGTGGACACGCCAGTTCACAGAACAAGCCGCCGCCAACGAGGCCTACCACCAGAGACACCGGCACAGCTTATCCATAGAGCGACTATGACTTCGCCTCAAGGCGTCATGGAAACTCCTACGTCGTCGGCACCAATTTATTGCACTGTCCAGAACCCGCTGATGCCTAGTCCCTTTCACGGAGAGCCGTTTGAGGATGTGGACGACTGGCTGAGCGAGTTCGAACACGTCGCAGCGATCAACTACTGGGACGAAGCCGCCAAACTCCGCAACGTCTACGCGTGTTTGAAAGACGGCGCCCGAACGTGGTTCATGAACAGAAGTGATGTCTTGACATCCTGGCGCGAGTTCCAGCATCGCCTCTTGGAGACCTACCGGAGCCCCGACCGCCGCGATCGTGCTGAACGTGCATTGCATTCACGCATCCAGATGCCTAATGAGACCGTCACCATGTACGTGGAGGACATGACGCAGCTTTTCAGGCGAGCGGATCCGGCAATGCCAGAAGAAAAAAAGCTACGCTATCTGATGCGAGGCGTGAAGGAGCAGCTTTTTGCTGGTCTAGTGCGGAGTCCTCCGAAGAGTGTAGCAGAATTCCTGACCGAAGCCACTACGATGGAGAGGGTACTTCATCAGCGGTCAGCCCTACTCAACCGGCAAGTGAATTCTGCATCACCTACTGAATTTTCCGCCAGCTTCGGGAGCAACAGCATTGAGTGGATTCGCGAAATCGTCCGCTCCGTCGTCCGCGAGGAAATCGCGAAACTACACGGGGCGAGACAGCCGGAGGTAAGCAGCATCACCAATATTATTCGGGACGAGGTCCAGCAGGTGCTTCACAGCCGTCGCCCTCAACCAACGGTTACAAATCTAGAACCACCTCCTGCGTCCACTGATGTTGGGAACCGCACATATGCCGAAGCTCTGCGCACTTCCATGCCGGTCTCAAGCCCTGCAGTCCCAATCCAGACGATGCCGCCAGTTTCAATTCAATCTGCGCATGCTGGTTTGGACATCGACGGTCGCCGTGCCCCTCCGCGGAAGTCCGATATTTGGCGTACGTCGGATAGAAGACCCCTCTGCTTCCATTGCGGTGAAGCCGGTCACATCTACCGGGAATGTCCATACCGACAACTTGGACTGCGCGGTTTCTCTATTCATTCGCCTCGTCCCCTAGTTGGTCAGAGGCCAAGAGAAATTGAGGACTACCTCGCGCAGCAACGTCTGCCTTTCCCACGGCGTCAATCGCGGTCTCCATCTCCACGACGACCCGCAGCTATTGGACCACGTCTCAGTACGATGGCACGGGGACGTTCCCCAAGCCCTCGTCGGGAAAACTGAAGGCAGCGACCTTTGGGGGCGAGGTCGCTGGGACTAAAAGTGCGGAAGACCTCCTATCGACGCTTCCACAAAACGCTGCAGACATTGAATTGACGTCTGAGTGCAGTGCGAGAGAAATGCCGGATTGTGCGTCTGAACCCAGTGGCCGAGTCTCACTCGACATTCCCGTGCTGATAGACGGTCTTCAGGTCAGCGCATTGGTGGACACAGGTGCAGATTATTCTATTATGAGCGGAAAATTGGCAACCAGTCTTAAGAAAGTGATGACACCTTGGAATGGGACGCGTATTCGCACTGCTGGAGGCCACGTTATTACTCCATTGGGTCGCTGTACCGCAAGAGTGGAAATACGCGAGTCAACGTTTGTGGTAACCTGCCTCGTACTACGCGACTGTTCTCGTCAGCTCATCCTTGGAATGGACTTCCTTCGAGAGAATGGCGCGATCATAAATCTCCGCGAGCGAATGGTGACTTTCTCGACGCAACTTGCAACCGATCGAGGCGCTGATAGCTGTCGTAGACCTGCGCTGCGTGTTGCCGACGAAAGCGTGACGTTGCCTCCCCGAGCGACTGCTTTCGTAGAAGTCACCTGTGAAGACCTCCAAGACGGTGACGTGGTCGCCGAGAGCAACGTATCCCTTTTACTGCTTCAAGGTGTGTGTGCAGTGCGAAGCATTCTGCGTGTGCGTGACGGACGGTCGCAGATACTCGTCACAAATTTTAACTTCGAGCACCGACATCTTTTCTTTCTTTATTCAATACTGCAGACCTTGTACAGATCCAAGCAGGGTGGGGGAAGAATAAAACAACAACAAAACGGAGCAAACAAGTATAGTCATGCAATTAGCAATGAGCAATGATCCCAATGCGCTTAAATGCTACAATGAATCATTCCAGTCTGTTACGGTGCGGGGAAAAAAAGAAAATTTGAATAAATCTGTTCTCGAAAAATAAGGTGTCAAAGAATTAGGATGATGGTGGCGAGTAAGTCTTGATGTAGAAGATGAAAGATATGGTGAGGGGTTAATCGCTAGTTTATGATTCCAAAGGAGGTAAAGAAATTCCAAACGTGCAGCTTTCCGTCTCAGTGCAAGGTATGGAATGTTGTTAGCCTGCATCAGTTCAGTGGGTGAGTCATACGGTGAAAATTTGGAATAAATAAACCTGACTGCTTTTCTTTGCACATTTTCTAGGTGATTAATGTTGGTTTTAGTAAAGGGGTCCCATACTACACATGCATATTCGAGTTTTGGCCTAATTAGTGTGTTATAAGCAAGTAATTTAACAGCTGGAGGAGACTGTTTGAGCTTATGTCTTAAAAAATATAACTTGCGGTATGCAGAAGAACAAATGCTATTTATATGTGTATTCCACGACAAAGTATTAGTAAGAGTTACACCTAAGTACTTGTATGCCGTATCCTCATGCAATGGTAATGAGCCTAGCCTATATTCAAAGGAAAGTGGAGCTTTTCTGCGAGAGAAACGAAGATATACTGTCTTACCAATATTAAGTTTCATGTCCCATGTGTTACACCATTCGGAAATGTTAGCAAGAGCAGTGTTAAGGAGGTGCTGATCGTTAGGTGAAGTGATTTCATGGAACAACACGCAGTCATCTGCAAACAATCTAATTTCAATGCTAGGATCAATGACTGTAACGATATCATTAATGTATATCAAGAACAACAATGGCCCTAATACACTCCCTTGAGGAACCCCGGAACCAACCGGAAGATAGCCAGACCGCCGCCCATTAACTTCCACACACTGGGATCGATTAGTCAAATAACTCCTAATCCATGTAATTAAAATTTCCGGAAGTTTGATTTTTCTGAGTTTTAAGATCAGTTTGTCATGCGGAACCCTATCAAAGGCTTTGCTGAAATCTAGAAATATTGCATCGATTTGACCATTTTTATCAAAACATGAAGCGAGTGAATGAATAACGGTAACTAATTGTGTAACTGTCGAGTAGCCTTTTCTAAACCCATGTTGATGATTAGAGAGAACTGAATGTTCATCTAAGAATTCATTAATTTGATTGGCGATAATGTGCTCAAGAAGTTTACAACAGGATGATGTAAGTGATATCGGTCGATAATTTTCTAATAAAGATCGATCACCTTTCTTGTGTATGGGAACGACTCTGGCTACCCTCCAGTCATCCGGTAGTTTACCATGAAGTAAAGAATTACGGTAAATTATAACAAGAAACTTTGCAATAGACTCAGCATATCGCTTCAGAAACATGTTAGGAAGGTTGTCAGGACCACATGAAGATTTCGTTTTCAAGTTCAATAGCATAGAAACCACGCCAGGGTAAGAGATGAAACTGACATCAGAGGGATGAAATGTTGTGTGATTGGCTGGACAAACACCAGACTTACTAAAAACACTCTGGAAGTACTCATTCAAATGACATGCGATGTCACCAGGATCATTAACAATTGAGCCATTAATAGAAATTTGAGACACTGGCTTCTTTTTTTCGCTTATATAATTCCAAAACTTTTTAGGATCTTCTGAAATAAAGTTTGGTAGCACCGTCTTAAAATAGTGATCTTTCGAAGAGCTTACCGTACGTGCAAGGTTATCTTTTAGTTCTTTTAGATTGCCGATAGATATGCATTGTTTTTTTAATCTCTTTATTTTTCGCTTCAGGTGGATGATTTCACGCGTCATCCATGGTGTCTGCCTATTAACTAGTTTATGTTTGGTTGGTACAAACGTATCTGTACAGAAATTACATATATCTTTGAAACGGCACCAAAGTGAGATGACATCAGTGTCGGTGAAATCAGTTAGACATGTTTCCAAATGTTCTATTATGGATGCATCGTCTGCACGTGAGTAGTCTTTGAAAGAACGCTTCACAGAATTATTTGATTTCATAGGAGCAACAATGTGTAAGCAAACACTGACAAGAAGATGATCAGAAATACCTTCCACAACTTGAACTGTGCACTCTGATAATTGTCTGGGTAAAAAAACCAAATCCAGTACTGATTTCGAAGTACCTTGAACACGTGTTGGTTCCCGCACTATCTGCACTAGGTCGTGAGTTAACATTATACTCAGTATACTATTGAAATGATTGTTGTTTTCAGAAAGTGATTGAAAGCGTTCCCAATTAACGCCTGGTAAGTTAAGGTCCCCTATTAAGAGTATTTTATGTTTGTGGAATTGAGACAGGTGTTTTTCTAGTTTATCCAGATACTCAGGGGTGGCATCAGGAGGCCTATAAATGGCACACAGCAAAAAGTTATGGCCCCAGCATGTGATTTTTACGCATAAACATTCTAGGCCGGGGATGTCTTGCAAAAGAACAGCATCTAACGGGTTTTTAATGAGGACAGCCACGCCGCCTCCTCTAGAAGCCCTATCCTTACGAAATATTTGATAACAAGGTGGAAAAACGTCCTCGTCACATATTTCAGTCCGTAGCCACGTTTCAGTTATGACGGCAATGTGGGGGTCTTGTTCTAGTAAGGAGACTTCCAAAGGTACTGTTTTATTTATTACACTACGAGCGTTTAGGTTGATTATACGTAAACTCTTGTCATACTCATTGAAAACGGGTCATATGTCAGACTGCTGAGATCGCTGGTTCGTTATTTTGACACGCATGTTTTTTGTCTCATCCCAAAAGTATAGCTCTTTATCGACCTTTAGCTTGTCATGAAGCAAGTGCACTTTCTTACCTTGTAGTTTTTCTGCTTTCGCGCTTTCCCACAGAAACTTCCGTTTCTTCAAAGTCGCTTGCGAATAGTCATTTTGAATAGATATGCCTGATCCTCTAAGTTTGCGACAGCTATCGAGTATCAGTTTCTTTTCATTGAAATTTTGAAGATAGACAATGACCGGGCGTTTGCTGCCAAGGCGTCCAAGCCTGTGGATGCGGCCGATAGATTCACATTGTACGTTCATCTTATCCCGCATTATCGTCGTTAGAACTTTTTCTTTAAGAAGCGCTTCCGTTTCCTCGGGGCATTCAGAAACGCCATGAATTATTATGTTTGACCGCCTGTTTCTGTCCTCAAGATCAGTTAGTTTCTTTGACTGGAATGTGATAACGTGTTCTATGGATTTAAGCGTATTTTGAACTCCGTCTTCCGGTGATGAAGGTAGTTCAGACAGCCTTTTTTCAATATGACTGACCATCTGCTGAAGGCTACTGATCTGCCCTTCGACATTAAGTAATTGCGCTTTCATTTCTGCAATGTCATTGCGGATTACAGTTTGACCTTCAAGCAACTGCTCAAACAATTCTTTCTGCGTGGGACCTGGGTTAGTTTCAATGTCCCCGCATAGAAGCAACTTGCAGACAAAAAGACATTCATAGGCAAGGTTAAGGCACTTCCGTGGGCACGGCAGGACAATAATACCACGACAATCACTACGAAGAGAATAATTGTTATAACTGACCTGCAGAACGCAGAACAGAGATCTGGTTAGCGTCATGGCCAAGCCGCGTCCTTCGTGCCCACAAAAGGCAAATCGGTGAGGCGTTTCTTTTATAGCATTTTCTTCGAATGACGTCACGCAGCAACTGCCGATTGGTGTCGCCAGCGGAGTCAAATTGCCAGGGTGGAACCACAGCGGAATTTGTCCGGCGGCGATATCTGGAGGAAGTTGATACTTGTCGATGATGCCGTCGTTTTCCCAGCACGTGTGGCCTCTCACAGCTGAAGATGCGCTAAACTGGAAAATGCCCTGCAGAACGCAGAACAGAGATCTGGTTAGCGTCATGGCCAAGCCGCGTCCTTCGTGCCCACAAAAGGCAAATCGGTGAGGCGTTTCTTTTATAGCATTTTCTTCGAATGACGTCACGCAGCAACTGCCGATTGGTGTCGCCAGCGGAGTCAAATTGCCAGGGTGGAACCACAGCGGAATTTGTCCGGCGGCGATATCTGGAGGAAGTTGATACTTGTCGATGATGCCGTCGTTTTCCCAGCACGTGTGGCCTCTCACAGCTGAAGATGCGCTAAACTGGAAAATGCCCTGCAGAACGCAGAACAGAGATCTGGTTAGCGTCATGGCCAAGCCGCGTCCTTCGTGCCCACGAAGGACGCGGCACCACCATGGCCTTCGGAGACCGTGTAGCGGATGTCACCGAGTGCTTCGCATCCGAGGAAATGGTTGATGGAGATAAGTTTCTGGACCACATCGACGTCAGTTCGAAGCTTTCGGACGAGAAGAAGGCCGCACTGCATACCCTGCTGAAGGAATTTAAATCTTGCTTCGCCTCTTCATCTAGAGTCGGTCAAACACCCCTCATAAAGCACCGAATTATTACCGACGATGATGTTCGCCCAATCCGCCAGCAACCTTACCGTGTTTCGGCTAAAGAACGCGAGACTATACAGACGCAGGTAAAGGAGATGCTTGACGACGGGGTGATACAACCGTCGAGCAGCCCGTGGTCCTCGCCAGTCGTTCTAGTAAAGAAGAAAGACGGAACGCTGCGATTCTGTGTTGACTACAGGAAACTCAATAGCGTCACCAAAAAAGACGTCTACCCGCTTCCACGGGTTGATGATTCTCTCGACAGGCTACGACACGCGAAGTATTTTTCATCGATAGATTTGAAGAGCGGCTATTGGCAGATAGAGGTCGATGAGCGAGACAGAGAGAAGACAGCGTTTGTAACTCCCGATGGGCTTTATGAATTCAGAGTTCTTCCTTTCGGCCTCTGTTCGGCTCCCGCAACATTCCAGCGAATGATGGATACCGTCCTCGCTGGCTTGAAGTGGCAAAGCTGCCTTGTATACCTTGATGATGTGGTCATCTTTGCCGAGAGTTTCGAAGAACATCTGAAGCGTCTAAGAATGGTTCTGGAAGCTATTCGTTCGGCCGAACTCACGCTAAAACCCCAGAAGTGCCATTTCGGCTACGATGAGCTGAAATTTCTGGGACATGTTGTGAGTGCGGATGGAGTGCGGCCTGACCCAGAAAAAACTGCAGCAGTCGCCACCTTTCCTGTGCCGTCAGACAAAAAAGCGGTACGGCGTTTTCTCGGCTTGTGTGCTTATTATCGCCGATTCATTACCAACTTCTCGACGATAGCCGAACCGCTCACGCGACTCACCCGAGATGATGTACCGTTTGCCTGGACTACAGAGCAAGAAGCAGCTTTCACAGAGTTACGGCAGCGAATGCAAGAGGCACCTGTTCTTGCGCATTTTGATGAGGACGCTGATACCGAAGTTCACACGGATGCAAGCAACGTCGGACTTGGCGCTGTCCTTGTACAACGGCACAACGGCGTAGAACATGTCATAGCTTACGCCAGTCGTACTCTCTCTCGAGCCGAGGCCAACTACTCCACTTCAGAGAAGGAATGCCTCGCAGTCGTGTGGGCAACGGCAAAGTTTCGACCTTACCTCTACGGCCGTCCCTTCAAGGTGGTGACCGATCACCATTCGCTGTGTTGGCTGGCCAATCTCCGTGACCCGTCTGGTCGTCTCGCTCGGTGGAGTTTGCGCTTGCAAGAGTTTGACATCATGATTGTGTATAGGTCTGGGCGCAAGCACGAAGATGCCGACGCACTTTCTCGAGCACCCGTGGGACATCCTGATATGGACTCGGAATATGCTGATGGTTTTCTCGGAGCCCTCAGTGATTCTGACTTTATGTCTAGACAGAGAGCCGATCAGGAATTGCGCCCTATTATTGATTCCTTAGAAGGCCGAAATTCTCACACTCCTCGGCGCATCGCTCGCGAATTGTCATCCTTTTGTCTAAGGAGGGGCATTCTTTACAAGAAAAATGCTCGAGGTAGCAACAAAGCCTTCCTCCTCGTTGTACCAGCCGACATGCGGGATGACATCCTCCTCGCGTGCCACGACGAGCCCACGTCGGGACACTTGGGCTACTCGCGGACTCTCGCCAGAGTGCGCCAGCAGTACTATTGGCCACGACTTTCGACCAGTGTACACCGCTACGTGCAAGGCTGCCGCGAGTGCCAGCGTCGCAAGACGCCACCCGTGAAACCTGCGGGCCTTCTCCACCCTATTACACCACCACGGACACCTTTCGACCTCGTGGGAATGGACCTTCTAGGACCCTTCCCTTTGTCGGCCACTGGTAACAAATGGATTATAGTGGCAACCGATTACTTGACCCGGTATGCTGAGACAAAGGCATTACCCCGCGGCACGGCGTCTGAAGTGGCGAAGTTCTTCGTGCAGCACATCGTCCTCCGGCACGGCGCGCCGTCATGTGTGATTACGGATAGAGGAACATCATTTACGGCACAAATGCTAGAGGACATTTTCAGACTGAGCTGCACGAGTCACCGAAAAACAACGGCTTACCACCCACAAAGTAATGGACTGACGGAAAGGCTCAACAAGACCATAGCGGACATGCTGTCAATGTACGTGGACGTGCAGCACAAAACCTGGGACGATATCCTCCCATACGTCACGTTCGCATACAATACGGCAATGCAGGAAACAACCCGATTTTCACCTTTCCACCTTGTTTATGGACGCAACGTACAAACGATGCTTGACGCTATGCTGCCGTACGATAATAGCGATGCTCTTTCTCCAGAAGCCGAGCAATACACGCAGTACGCCGAAGAGGCTCGTCAACTGGCTCGCGTGAACATCGGTCACCAACAAGACGCAGATGCACGACGTTACAACCTTCGCCGTCGAAACGTCGCATACCACCCGGGTGAACGAGTGTGGGTGTGGACTCCTGTCCGACGACCAGGCTTGTCTGAAAAGCTTCTGAGCCGTTATTTCGGACCATACAAGGTTATCCGACGTGTGAGTGACCTTACATACGAAGTACTTCCGGACGGCACAGTGTCGTCACGTCGACAACATCGGCCCGAAACTGTGCATGTCGTACGACTCAAGCCGTACTACACACAATAGTCTCTGTGCTTGCGAGTTACTTCGCAAACGTGACAGTGATCTCATGTGGTGTTTTTTTTTTTTTTTTCTTGACTCTTCCACTGGTGCTGTTGTGTTCGCGCATGGTCCAAGTGCTTGTGCGCCCTCTTTGTTTTCCCTGGCACTCACTTTGTCATTCTCTGCGTCAACGCGTGTTCTAATTATGGGTTTTTTTTTTCTTCTTCTTTTTATTTAGAAGCATCGAGTCGATGCTTTTTAAAAGGGGGGACTAATGCCGCATGAATTCGCGTGGTTTTCGTGTGGAAGAGGACGAAGAGGTTGGGATTGAGCCGCTTTTTAATGCCGCATGAATTCGCGTGGTTTTGGGTGGAAGAGGACGAAGAGGTTGGGTTGGAGCAGTTTTTCTTTTTGTCCTAGCTTGACGAGCAGTTCTGCGGAAGGTTTCCTTGAGTGAGACAAGATTGGTGACAATATATCCACGACGCGCATAGTCTCCCACAAAGCAAATATGTGCATTAGAAGAGGGTACCGGCTATAGAGTACATTTTTTTTAAAGTTCACTTACTGCGCGTGACTGTTCACGTGCAATGGATTCATGCACCATTTTGTTGGTTTCAGTTGCCGTCCCTACATCTCGTGTAGCTGGCCCTCAACAAAGAAGAGCTGCAGGTGACATAGGCTGCAGTTACACGACGACTGCTCCGCGTTTTCTGGCATAGAAACCGACATGAACTGCATCCGCTATAATCTTCCATGCTTTCGCGACTTTACTTTTCGTTAATTCATCGCCAACTGTTTTTGCTTCCCTTCCTTCAGCATAGGGTAGCCAATAAATTCTGAAAACCCGGAAATCCCGCACACACACACAGACGTGACGCATGAACAACATAACTGCCAACTGGTTACATACACCTTCGTAGGCACATACAGGCAATAGGAAAATCTCATGGGGGTAAGGCATGCTTTTGCGCATGTTTGACAAGGCACGCGCAGAACCCAAGGCATGAATGACGATGACAAGACATGTTTGTGGCGCTTGTGTGCGTGTTTTTGTGCTTTTCTTTTCGTCTTGTCTTCATCGTGCACTTCAAACTTTTTTTTAGCGTAGAGTACACCTGAGATCTTACGCAACTGACGAGAGCAAGGTCATGGGGTCTTTGCATATGCTGACTTTTTCCTAAGAGGACTGAACGGAGGGCGTGTTGATAAATGATAACTACAAAAACTGCGCGAAAAAGAGACAAAAAACAAAGAAGGCACACACACACAAGCGCAGACACACAAGACGTTTTCTAGCTGATATGAGATGACCAACAGCGTCATGATATGCAAACGAGGGAGAAAAAAAAACATAGAAACTGAAGACGCGAATATAAAGGCTGGAAGCGTATTAGTTCCGAGTCACTGCCTAATCCAGCGGCCCAGAACGAAAAGGGTACAGCCTCGAGACTGTTTATCGATTCGCTGCCTTAAAAGTGAAAAAAAAAAAAACGTAAACGCATCAGAGAGTTCCCCGAGGCATCTCAATAAAGGGGGAAACCTCTCGGTCTGACTGCAGAGTATATAAAAAGTAAGCTCATAAACGAAAGCTAACAGCCACCTCTAGATAGCGGCCCCGCCGTCTAGTGGCTAAGGTACTCGGATTCTGACCCGTAGAACGCGGGATCGTATCCAGGCTTAGGCGACTGCATTTTCAATGGAGACGAAAATGCTGTAGGCCCATACACTCAGATTTGAGAGAGAGAGATAAAGATGCAAGGAAAGGCCGGGAGGTTAACCAGACGCACATCCGGTTTGCTACCCTGCACTGGGGAAGGGATAAAGGGGAGATAAGAGGTTGCAGAAAGATGAGAAGGTACACACAATGACGAGCACACTAGGGGAGCACACACAGTCTACAGGCGGTCGCTCAGGTTTGTTGACTTTAGGTAAAGTAGCAGTGCTTTAGTTGCTTTCTGCGCAACTGAGGCAGATGCCCAAGGTCCTAGTATCTTCTGCACACAAAATGGTCCGGGGTCAAGTTGATTCAAAACCATCCGGAGCTGGCATATTTGGGTGCACGTTAAACAAATACAGGTGCTCGCAATTTCCGGAGCCCTCTACTACAGCGTCTCTCATAATAATATGGTGGTTTCGGGACGTTAAACCCCACATATCAATCAAACCTCTGAGATAGCGGCCGGATTTCGCGCCTGCTAAGGGAAAACTTGGGAGATATCCTACTTTTGGTTAGTTAGGGGAAAAAATGAGTAATGTTAGAAAAAAAAAAACAGAAGGCAGTTAGATGAAAGAGAGAAGCTGAAAAAAAAAATAGGAAGAAGCAAAATGCAATGTTTTCCTGGAGAAGAAAGACTGAAGGGAACTAATTAATACCTTACTAGTGCGAAGTAAGAAAATGTTAGAGCCAGAGCAGAGGATTAAGAAGTGCCTAAAAAGCGAAGGGAGGAATGAGCAGAGGCATTCTTCGCCAACATCAGGCTCAACATAAATGTGCGCATGGCGTTTCAAGCTATCATGTGCGTTTTCAAGCTATCATATTGAGAGGAATGTAAGCTTAGTAAAAATACTGGCAGGCACTTGTCAGTGTGACTGTCAGCGTTAAAGCGGTCGTGAAACGCTCGCTCTAAAGCGACAATGCGAAACCGCCGGCGTCCACATGCACTCACTAGATGACGTCATCATAAGTAATGATTTGCCCATCGAGGAACGTGGAGCTCTTCAGTACTTTCAAGTGCGTGCAATTGGGACACCCATCAGCGTCTTTGCCATACGCAAACGGCGCTAACTTGAACTGTGACGTCATATTAAGCAGCGTTCTTATGGGACGCGGATCGTGTATGGCAGACGCCGATGAGCGCCTCTTGCGCGCGCTCGATATTCAGTAGAGTTTCGCGTTCCTCCATAGGCAATGCGTCTATGCAGGTACACTCGGACTGATGATATAGTTAGAGCATGTGGCTGC
The DNA here is from genome assembly GCF_043290135.1 of Rhipicephalus microplus. Classification (NCBI taxonomy): domain Eukaryota; kingdom Metazoa; phylum Arthropoda; class Arachnida; order Ixodida; family Ixodidae; genus Rhipicephalus; species Rhipicephalus microplus. The sequence goes on from NC_134700.1 coordinate 286,928,231, forward strand.
CAATGGTGCCGCATTGTCGCTGTAAAGCGACCGTTTCACGTCTCCTTTAATTTAATTACTCTTGAAGCGATATGACGACGGCATCACAGTATTGTCAGTCATGCGTGAGGTGAGTATTGCAACCGATCTCCTTTACAGCCCTTCGCTCTGGACGCGCTATGCCCCATGGCACGAATTTCGCACGTAGTGCTTGTGTACATACATATTCGGGCAAGGCTGTTTGAATAACCCATAATTTATTCAGTTCGGCAGAAGGCGAAGAAAATAATCGTGACGCTTGTCCCGTGGCTGTGGTGTTTTTAGGGGCGAAGCTCCTAATGGCGTGGCTTGTGCATCCCTCGTAGTACGTAACCACCAGTGGCACATACCCGAAATAGCGGTCCTTACGATTTTGACCTCCAAGGTGGTTCCAGTGAGAAATTTCTTCTGTGCGTTGTTGAACAATAAAATACAGTGCTCAATGCACATGTTAATGGCTGCTAAGGGGGAATGAGAGACAGGAGCATTCGGCCTTTAGTTAACGCGCACGCTGCGATATCCCCATTAGCAGCTATTGGCATGTACATTGAGCACGATCTGACAAGAAAGGGTTGCTACGTTATACTCGCTGGGTGTAACCTCCTTGGTTTTAGAAAGGTTTAGCGAGCGTTGGGCCGCATAGCCATGAATACAGTGAACTAGTATATAATACCATGAACTAGAGGTGGTTAAAGGTGGGAAATAAACCAAAAGCGCAAGCCGTAAGAAAGTGTGCATGTGCCGCCTCCCGTTTAGTCCTTGAAATGTCCGCTGGATGGCGGTGCTTCTATATGGAGGATATATCATGAAAAGATGCGAGATGGTGGTACTTGGAGTGCTGAATAGATGGACGAACGGACACACCGACAGATGCATGGATGGACGCACGAACGGACGCAGGCGCGGATGCATGGACGAACGCAGGGACGGACGCACGAACAGACGCACGCACGCACGGGTGGATGGACGCATGGACGGTTACACAGACGTACGCAGGAACGTACGGAAGCAAGAACGAATGGACGGACGAATGCTTCGCCCCACTCCCCATCATTCACTCCATTCATATGCTGCCATTTTTTATGAGTTTACGCCAACAATTAGCTTTGTCGTAAAATTCTTGTTGCATGCAGCCACGAAATCGTACCATAGGCTGGTCTATAATCAGACCAGTCTATGGTATGAATCAGATTTTACGTCAGGGTTGCCTGCCGCAATTTTTCATTGGCTGATCCCCTTTAGCGCGCGTACGCACACGTACGCACACGCACACACACACACACACACAGACACACACGCACGCACACACACAAACACAACACACACACACACGCACACACACACATACAAACACACACACACGCACGCACACGCACGCACACGCACACACACACGCACGCACACGCACACACGCACGCACGCACGCACACAACACACACACACACACACGAACTCCAAAAACTCAAGTGGCGGAAATACACTGCTGCTGCATATCGACCTGCTCATTCCTGAGAAGCTAACTAGTTTATTTATTACAGTTTCATGCTGCACCCATTAGGTTTTACCCATGTTTTTTTAAACTAATTGGCTTTTTGAAAAAAATAAAAATTAGGCAAGTTTCTTCACTTCATTTATGTTAGATTGGCCCGTTATATCTCCTGGTGATACGGGCTACCCCCTTTTTCCTTTTAGTTACTTTTACATATAGGTGGCGGAAAACACACACACACACACACACACACACACACACACACACACACACACACACACACACACACACACACACACACACACACACACACACACACACACACACACACACACACACACACACACACACACACACACGCACACACACACACACACTGACCAGAGTCTCCTGGAAGTCGTGGGCGTCATTGGTTCCCTCCACCTTGTAAACTCCGCTTTGGTTCAGGTAGCTGTAGTAGTCAGGGTTAGCCACTCCCAATTCTTCTGCAAATAGAGAAAGCACGTCCCTTTTATTCGATCTATGTGAAATACGTACGTTAGAAATACGAACTGCGGTGGTTTCTTACATACAGAATAGATGCATTTCACAAAGAACGCTACGCGCACAGTCCTCTCTTTCCTCGCGTCACGATTGAACGGAGAATTCACATAAGCCTGACAAACCAATTGAAATACGGTGTGCACGAGGTCCGACTTACGTTGTACGCTTGCCAAGGCGAAGCTCTGAGCGCACTACAGCACGAAAAAAAAAAAAAACACAACGGACGGAACACAAACGACGACTACGAGCACTGATCCATTCTTTGTGTGTTTTTCGCGCTGTAGTGCTCCAGAATAACGTACCAACAAAGTCTAATTCGCCATTTTATTGAAACTCAAACCTTCCAAGTGCTTCTCAAAACTCAGACTGCCGAACACTCACAGCTGTCAGGAAAATAGGATGTAGAAGGGTCATGTGTGCAAGCATATTTCTATGAGCAAGAGCGCAAGAGTGCTGGAAAACAGCGTCTCCTGATCTTCAACGGGACAGCCCTGCTTTTGAGTCGTAGATGCTCGACTCCTCCGGGGGACCAAGGAACGGAGGTAATATATAGTATTTCTCGCAGATCAGTGTAAATCCACTTCTTTAATTGTGCACAAACATGAGTCCATTGTGTCTTTATTTCGTTTTACACCTCTATCTGAAAAAGTATTCCGCACATTTACGTTACACAACTAAGTTTCATACTACTTTTTCATTGTTCTTATATGTTTTTCTGTCTAGGGCAGGTTTTTTTACTTATTTCGTGTAAAGCTCACATTCAGAACACGTGAAAAAAAGTAGACGCCACCGAACAGAAGGTGCCACCAATTGATAAATTTTGTGCAATCACAAAAAAATAATAAAAAAAGGTGCGGACAACTGGTTTCAAAACAACATGCACGCATACTTACTCTTCATCTCCGGAGAGGCACCGTAGCAGACTTGGTAGAAAATGTGGAAATTTCGTTCGTTCGGGCTCTGGCTCACAACTCTCGACTGCAGGGGAGAAGGAAGCGGAGAGGACACGTCACTGCTTTCGGCTTTGCACACTGTCATGCGCACGCTTTTCGGGTGCAATGCGTACAAAAAAAGACGAATGACAAAACATCCGAAAACAGGCACCTTTTCCAGGAGGAAATTGGAGATGCGTCCTCCCTCGGGAACGCCACCCCGGCTGAACTGGATCTCCACGTATTTGCCCTAGAATGAAATAAAGTAAAATATTTTGATTGAAATGACATAAAATAAAAATTAGATCCCGCCTCAAGCACTTAGGGTCACTATATTGTTATTGGTACACGCCGTCCCCTATTCGAAAAAAAAAGAAGAAAAAAAGAAATGTGGAAGAACAGGCACAGAAAGGTAGAAAACAAGCTAGTTACCGAAAAAGAGATGTGTAAGACGTTGCAATGACTACGCTTAACGTAAACACTAAATACGTCATTTTCCGTTCTGATAAGCCCCGCCACGGTGGTCTAGTGGCTAAGGCACTCGACTGCTGACCCGCAGGTCGCGGGATCAAATCCCGGCTGCGGCATCTGCGTTTTCGACGCAGGCGAAAATGCTGGAGGCCCGTGTGCTGAGATTTGGGTGCACGTTAAAGAACCCCAGGTGGTCGAAATTTCCGGAGTCCTCCACTACGGCGTCTCTCATAATCATATGGTGGTTTTGGGACGTTAAACCCCACATATCGATCAATTCTGTTCTGGTAAAAAACAAAACTAAAGCCTATAGAGTCACCCTTTCAGCAATGTTTAATGATCCTTTTTATATGCCCGTGTGTACGTGAACGCAATATATAGAATACGACAATTTTTGTACAGATTCTTCGGAAAGTTACACAAAAAACTATATACAGGCTTTATCTAGGCCGCCTTTACAAATTTCTTGCAAGCAGTGGCCTCCCCATGAAAAAGAAGTCACCCCTACATTTTATTTAAAAGGAATGCCTGACTGAGAGAGATGCAGCTAAAAAAAGAAAACAAAATATAGGCCCAGTCATTTCGCTTCAATTATAGGGTCGTAGGCCGATAGCCCCGAAAGTTTTCTGGCTCGTGGGCATGTCGTACCAGCAATAATTCCAGAAGAAACAAGCACAAATGCGACCCAGTATAGCATATTCCCAATACACGATGAAAATCCCGACGGACGAAAAGAAAATCTATTCAGTCGATGCTTTTATGCCACCCCCTTGGCGTTAAAGCGCTCAAGTTGACGTGAGTGACCCCTCAACCATAACAAACGCGTAGCGACATCTAGAGCTTAGTTGTAAGTATAATGCAACGCTATAATACACAATGAAAAGCGCGCTTATCCGAGTAATCAATTTCATGAATAAATTTTATGCGTTTTATTGCCGGGGGTGGTACCAGAGTTTCATTACGGAGGCTTTGGGAAAGGGGTGGGGGCTGTTTGCTTTTAGCGTGCAAGGGGGTGTTGGTAAGGAATTTAAGGGGAGGGGGGGGGGGGCGTGACAGTCGCATCCAATCGTTTCTTCTGGCCATGCTGTTGTTCCCTGCAGGTTTTCCCGAACATAACCCGTACGCGCAATAATCCACTGCACACAGCGAGAAGTGACACAACCGAGATTCAAATAATGCAGCGGAAGCTCACACTGGGAGCGCGAATCTTTTAATGTGCGAATTCTCTTCATGTGCGCCCTCGTCGTTCATATGCGACCCCAGAAGAATCGATGGGACCATTGTGAACGTCTCCCGTGCCATTGTTCCTGCCGTATACAATGTCGAGCACCGCAGCCCCTTCGCCGGACAGCGGTATATAGACCACCTCGATTCACGGCCATTCTCAGAAGCAAGGCTCCCTGGACCACGAACATACACATACACGCACTGACGATGCAGTAAAGCGATCGGGTCATTGATGAGCACTTGCTGACCTCGAAGGCGATCGTGTGTGCTTCGTGTCCCGAATACGGACGCGACACGTGCAGTATTATCGAATCGGGACGGGACGACTTAGGAGTACACATAACGCAGATGCTTTCGTTTCCGCCGTGTTCGGCACACTTTCTCTCTCCATCGGCCGCAATCGATCGATGGTTACGGGGCTCGGCTGCTGACACGAAAGTCGCGGGTTAGATTCCAGCCGCGGCATTGAGGTGGAGTCGAAAGGGCCCGTGTACTGTGCGATTTCAGTGGGTGTCAAATAAATTTACGGAGCCCTTCACTACGGCGTGCCTCACATTCATATTGTGGTTTCGATGCGTGACAGTCTACATAGTATTATTATTATTATTATTATTATTATTATTATTATTATTCAGTATTTACGTAAGCCTCTTTTTATCCCGTTAAAGGATAACAAACCGGACGCGCCTTCGCTTAGCCTCACAACCTTTTTTCTTGGCAATGTTTTTCCCATTTGCATGAGGTAATAAGAATGGTTGTGATGGCTCTGCAGCCAGAGTCGTTATTTATAGTAGCCCAATCGGACGAAGGCATTGCGAGACGTTTCTGGTTCCTCCTAAAACTTTCGTAAGCGGTTTCTACGTCATTAACCTAAAATACCTCCTAATGCACGAAGTTAAAAAAAAAACAGATATTTTGCAGGTAAAATTACAGCACCGAAGGGATGGTGCCCGGTGCTACCAGCCACAAGGGCAGAATGAATAATAAAAGAGAAACGACGCTATACGAAATATACGAAAGATCGTTTTTCACCCCCCCCCCCCCCCCACCATTCCTCACCGTCATTTATGGCAGTCTATATGTTTAATAGTCAGTAAGGCGGAGTCAGATTTCAGTTTGACCGGCTGCAATTAAGGCTTCAAATAGGTAAACGAATTGAATTAAAAAACTTTATTTCAGTCCTGAAGGACGTGATTAGCACGTAGCGGGCGTCTCCCACGTATAGGGACCGACAGGGAGTACCTGGCGGCCGCTTCGTGGGCCTGAAATATACATTTCCCGCTTCGCTGCAACAATGTTAATGATCGAGAGTTGGAAAATACAGCGAGCTGCGTCAACCACACCAAAGTTAATGTGCACTGTGATCCAATACCGAAAGTAACGAACGCTAGAAATGTTTCACTGTTTCTTGCAGCAGATGCCATTTCGTTGGCATTTACAAATAAAATTTTGCAGGAGCGAGTACTAGGTTGATCATGTTACAGCGCTGATGATCCAATACAATATTTATACTCTGTTTAAATATTAAAAAAAGTAATAGGCCAACCAAATGCAAAATGAGCTTTTAACCGGCGTATAATTCGTGCTTTCTTAACAAAAAAAAAATGGCAGCATATCCACGGAGTGAATCATAGAGAGTGGGGCGAAGCATTCGTCCGCCCATTCGTTCTTGCTTCCTTCCGTCTGTGCGACCGTCCATGCGTCCATCCGCCCGTCCGTGCGTGCGTCCGTTCCTGCGTTCGTTCATGCATCCGCCCCTGCGTCCGTTCATGCGTCCATTCATGCATCTGTCTGTGTGTCCGTTCGTCCATCTATTCAACACTCCAAGTACCACCATCTCGCATCATTTCGTCATATATTCCCCATATAGAAACACCGCCATCCAGCGAACATTCCAAGGACTAAACGAGAGGTGGCACACGCACACTTTCTAACAGCTTGCGCTTCGGGTCTACTTCCCACCTTTAACCACCCCGAGTTCATGGTATATACTAGTTCACTGTATTCATGGCACTGCGGCCCAACACCCGCTAAACCTTTCTAAAACCAAGGAGGTTACGCCCAGCGAGTATAACGTAGCAACCTTTTCCTGGCGGATAGAGCTCAATGTACATGCCAATGGCTGCATGGGAAATGAGAGACAGGAGAATTCGGCTTTTACTTTCTTACGGCTTGCACTTCGTGCCTACTTCCCACCTTTAACTACCTCGAGTTCATTCATGGTATATACTAGTTCATTGTATTCATGGCACTGCGGCTCAACGCTCGCTAAACCTTTCTAAAACTAAGGTGGTTACACCCAGCGGGTATAACGTAGCAACCCTTTCCCTTCAGATAGTGCTCAATGTACATGCAATGGCTGCTAATGGGGATCGCAGCGTGCTCATTAACTAAAAGCCAAATGCTCCTGTCTCTCATACCCCATTATCAGCTATTGGCATGTACATTGAGCACTATTTTTTGTTGTTCAACAACGCACAGAAGGAATTTCTCACCGGCACCACCTTGGTGGTCAAAATGTTTGCAGGTGAAAGCGTAAGACTGGTTACATACTACGTGGGACGAACTGGTGCCGCTATAAGGAGCTTCGCCCCTAAAAGAGAATAGCTTTAGTAGACTTCTTTCAGTGGCACGCGTACACCAATAAACATTTAGGAGTGGTTTAGCTCGGCTATGCCAGGATATACGTAGCGTGAACCACGGACAGACTGGCGGACGAACCACGGACGAGCGAACCACGGATGGACGCACGAGTCACGGACAGACGGACGGATGGAGGGACAGACGGACGGACGGACGGACGGACTAGCAAGCGAGCGATTTCCGGCGCGCAAACTGTGCCGCGGCGTGTAACGTCACTATTTCTTGCGATTACGCAGAACTGTTAACCGTAAGCCACGCGCATCTGCTCAACATCGGCCGGTGTAGCTTGCGCTACAATAATAGGTAATCTTGACCAAAACTTTAGACAGAGTAAAACCTACATGACGGTACAAGGACCTTGTCTCGTAAACGCTGAACTTAAAAGAAACGGCATAAGAAAAACATATGAATAGTAATAAGCAAAGGCTATCCCCTCGCAAGCATGAACGCAAGATTCAAGTGATTCGTTTATCGACAAAGCCGCCAACTCGCGAACATTTTGGGAGAATTCTCGACTCGAGGGAGGCCAAATGTTTGCCTGCTATGACATCAGATAATAGCAGCCGTCTGGAAAATTGTCCTACGCTTCCGATGCTTTCCTGAAAGTCATGAAATGTAGTGAAAATTACAACGAAACGACTTAATTTTTTTTCTTCGAAAGGGTTGGCCATCAGTGATTTAGTAGTAGGCACTCCGCATGCAAATGAGGTATATTCACTTAAATTGCGGGAAGCCTCCTCTGTTCACTTTCGGATGCTTTTTTTGCACAACTGCTTAATATATGCACACTCGATAGAGCAACGAGATGAGCGAATGACAGCTCTAAATGAAGAAGACTGGAACACCCTTCAAACCGCTTTTGCACGCACACTCATTAGCATTTAAAGTTTCTCGAAAATGCATTACGCGCTGATTCTGCGCAGGAAAATAAGCTTTTTTTTTTTTTTCAGCGGCAATTGGGGAAATTGCAGTGCGAGAGCAAGCGAGCCATGAACTCACACTTAAGCATGAGAACCCAACACGCGAAGTTCGCGAAGACAAGACTTTTGTGGGAAAGGAAGTGGATGACACCGCAGAAGTGCGAGGATGAGAATAGTTGACGTTTAGTACGCGGAAAAATATAAAATCGGTGATTCCAACTTTTACGGCATCCAATACTCAGATCGAAGTAAAAGTGTGCAGTTGTTAAGCGTAATTTGTTGCTCGAGGAGCGACGTAAAGTATATGTGCAAAAGGTATGAATAATAAATCTGAGGATTGTACGTACGAAAAGCACGTTATGTTTACGAGGGACGCCGCAGTGGAGGGCTCTAAAAATTTTTTGTGCATCTGGTGTTCTTGAACGGGCACTGCCCTCTTGAATGTATAGCCTCCTCCGAAAAGCCACCCCCGTGGTGGGAATTCGATCATGCAACTTTAGGGTTGGGTGCGAAAGTTGCATCGCAGTTTTTGCTGCATCTATAGTGTCAGCCCTCATATACCACCGTAACACGAGAGCACTTCACAGCTGTTAATTACGAAATGATACGCTACAAACTATCATGTCTTTCTCCCTTAAAGTACGCGTGCATTGAATTACGTGAGCTGGAGCCAGCGTCACACGACAATAAATAAATAAATAAATAAATAAATAATAAAAAATGCCACTTATAAGATTACCGAAAAGTACGCACAACGCACTACTTCCTTTTCAATGCATAAGCATGCTTCATAAACATGTCACAATGTCTTGCGTGTAAAAAGAACGTCACGGGCAATATAAACGTCGTCGTTACCATGGAGCTCACGTTTTATTTCTCAGCGCAGTAAACAATACGCAACAGGCGAATGTAGTTCCGCCATTCATAAGCGGGTCGATTGTGGTCGCATGGCTGAATGAAGCTGAAAGCATTTTTTTACGGGACATTTCTATTTAGAGTCGGTGCCATACCAGAATAGTATATATCGGAAGCGTAGAAACATTCCGCCAGCAAGGGCCACACGCGCCAATCACGTAAAAGGAAGCGACGAAGAAAGCTGGCGTGCCGCGGTCACAATAGAAAGCTTTGCGTCGTCGAAAGCACACACGGGGCTGTGCCTCGTGCCCGTGTTGTGGCCACCCAGAAAGGAAAGGGCGATCAATGCGGACCGCGTCCTTGTCGCGAGAGCGTCGCATATCGAGTGATGGATGGAAGCAGGAAAGCCGCTGGTCTCGGTCTTCTTACGTCCTAGCGTGACGTCACAACATCCGCGAACGATATCATCGAGGTATATGGGCTGGGATCTGCATGTACTTAAAGGGTTCCGCTGATGTACACGTGCACACTGCACGCCATGCAAGTCGATATTCGACAATGTCACGTCGGCCTTGGCACGCATCATCCGAGCAAACATCATGGCTACATACATCAACTTCATTGACTACGTACCTAGTACACTGAATTTAGCGCTGTCAGCGTTGCTATGCGATAGATACACACAAGAGTTTTAGTTAAGCTTCAGACGGGCTTATCGTTTCACTGCAAAAGACGCGTTTAATTTGCATTGCTGGCGTGAGAAGGATTTACGAAGCATTCGGAAGATGCCAGCCCAAACCTAATACGTATTTCATGCAAGTTGAAACGTCCGCACGTTGAAATACAGTGATTTGAAACAGCGCAGAGGGGTGTTGCGACAATCCGGTCAGTGGCGCCATCTCTTCTTTCTGTAATGGTGGGTACGTAAAACCACAGAAGTGGCGAGTGCTTGGGAAAATGGCGTTATTTCGGCCACATTGAAGAATGAAGACACCCTAAACGAAAGCGGTGTTACTATGAAGGTGAAGGGCTTTCTTTCTTTTTTTTGCGTAATGAGCTCGAGATCTTGGCAAACAACAGTGAAGCACAATGCAATAAGAAAGAAAGAAAGAAAGAAAGAAAGAAAGAAAAAAGAAAGAAAGAAAGAAAGAAAGATGGCGAAGCGAGAGCTGACAGTAGAAAACGGCAACAGAGGATCTCGGGGGTTCTCGTCAGGGTTAAATGACAGCCACGCACGAAAGTATGGAAAAGGCGGGCCGCTGAAATGGGCCAGGGAGAAGCGACGCTTGCGCAATTTAACCGGACGGGTAACCCTTGCGGTAGCCAGGAATACCGCTCAAACGACCAGGTACAGTCCGAGGTGCTCATTGCTTCAGACGCACACGTCGCACGCGCTCTATAAGAACGTCCCCGCACGCTGTGTTTGTCGCTCGACTGAAGCGGTTTTGGGAAGAAACGCGGGTAAACGAAGCCCGTCGCCCCGCGGCAGAGGTCACGTCACCGCTTTCGCAATCTCCTCTTCTGGTCTGCGTTTCTCGTTCTTCCTTTGTTTTCTTCTATCTGGTGGTTTCGGTACATTAAACCCCACACATCTATTTTTCCTTCTACCTTAGGTCGCTATTAAGGTGACTTGTTTCCATCCCCGTCTTTCCTTTTCATCCTGCCTGTATTCATTCTTCTATACGTTTTCTCTTTCATCCATGCGCTTCCCGACAAATGTAGGAAAGGTTTAGTCATCACACCGCTTTCCTTTCTCAATGTACATCCCCGCCCTCGTACACTCCTTCCCGTTTTTCCATAGCAGACGACCTCCAAAAACTGACCAGGCCAGAATGGAACCTTCCGAGATACCACGCTCTAGAGGTGGAGGCGGTGGCTCTCTATGAACGGCACGTCGAACTAGCTAGCGAGGTAAAACGCAACAACGAATGATGACGTACGAGAAAAAACGAGCGCGAAGCGGTCTTGAGGTTGAAATTCCACGGAATAAAGAAAAAAAATGAATAAAAAACGCAGCCAGGTTTGAGAGGTAAATGAGGGTTATGGAAGCTCTCAGAACGAATAAAACAAGGGCGAACTTGGGCGGCCGGTCGCACGTGAAGGGAATGTTATGCATGAATGGACCTCATCGGATCGCCCCTTGAAGCGCGAATTTCCGCAACCGGCCAAACGAAACAGAATGAGGACGAAAGAAACTGAAACGAAAAGTCCCCCCCCCCCCCCGCCCTCTTTTTATGAATAGACTAGAAGAAAAAGACAAAATAAGGGCAAGACATACGCCTCCGTGCCACATATCCTTCCTTCATCCCCAAAACGGACGTAGCTACGTCCGTTTTGGGGATGAAGGAAGGAAGCTAGTACATTTCGCCTCTTCCCCATCCTCCAGTTTTCCCGGACGGTTTATATTATACGATAAAGCTTAGGGCGGCATATATATGGCAAGAAGAACGCTTTGGGAGCCAACCTTTCACTCTGGTATACCGAAACGTGAATGAAGCAAGCCGAGCGTAACGGAGGCGTGAGCGACGGATCACGCATGCAGGTAAGAATGAAGGAAGCGGCAAGAACCTATAAGAGGCCTCCGGGACGTCAAGACGTGTAGAAAGCGCGAAACTGGAATACAGGCTATTGTTGAAATACAACGCCGGCTTTTCTTATTATCGTAGGAAGCACGAAAATATTGCGCAACACGTAGAACTGCGACACCGAACGGCTGCTATATAAAGTACACGTGGTGGCGAACAATACGATAAGATTATAAGTACCGAGAAAGCGAAGTATAGTGAAGCGACAGGGCTGTACGAATGACTCGTAACTCGTATTACTGTGATGTGTAGATCGCTACGAACGTGGTCATTTAATTACTTCAATGAGCTCTTATGTGGAGTAATTTGCTTAGTTCAGTGCACATTCTGCGTACGCTTAACCTACGCCACGCATGCAATTAAAATATTCATCATATTATATCGGGAGTAACACGATCGGTACAGCCACCATGCAAAGCTTCTCAGCATTCGTTCAAAGCCACAAACAATATTATACTATTAGAGAGCATCCTCATAACTGTCTCTCGAACTCAGTCGCGTCTCACATAAGCTGCAATATGAACAGAAAATGAGAAAAATGACTATGACAACCATTACATAAGAAAGAAAGAAAGAAAGAAAGAGAGAAAGAAAGAAAGAAAGAAAGAAAGAAAGAAAGAAAGAAAGGAAGACGAGAAAAAAAAGGAAGAAGTGTTGCCAAGGTTACCGGCAAATAAATAAAGTACGCTTAAATTATTCCACTCCATCGCGAGGCCGACTTAAACGCCACCACGTGGCGATGATTAGAAGAGTGGCACAGTTTGATCAATATCCCGGAACCAGGCAAAGAATAAGGGCTATAAGGGATCAGGCCGAGCAAAGAGGAGTATCGTCGGCAGTCAAATATTTCGCAATCAGGGAGGCGGCACCAGCAACAGACTTAGTGGGCAGCGGTAGAGGCGAGCAATACGCGCGCAAGCAATGAAAGTTTGGAAGGGGGCGCGTATACTAATCAGATATCTGCCACGCAATATGTGTTATAGGAACAAAAGAAGCCGAGAGATATGGTATCTCGTGACGCATCGCTATTACTGGTGCATAAAGAAATGCCCTTTCTCTCAAGAGCGCACCGCAAAGACAAAGAAGAAGTGGCGAGGAACGAGAAAACTCCCCCTTTGCTTAACACCGCGTATCGCTATTAGATTACCCTCGTGTGAGATGCTTTCGCATTCCTTTCTTCTTTTTTTTTTCGCGTACAGGCATTCGCGAAAAAGGTATGCTTGAGCGCGCGAGATTTACTTTCCTTCCAGTAGGTGGTTCCGCTCGCTTCACTATGCGCGCGCGCTTTCGACACGTTCTCTCGCTTCGTAGCGAGAAGCCCATACGCTGACCGCAGGGCGCGCCAGCGTACGCTCGCTTCATTTTGATGTTGCCGCGGCCCTTCGTTTGCTGCAGGGCATGTATTTATTACAGAGCGAAAGCCAGTCAGCTAAAACAATCCTTTGCTCTTTTTCTCCCCTTTTTCCTTTCTTTCGAGATGCGGACTCTGGAACATCCACGACGCTTACCTCTCTCAAGCATTATCACAGTTTTCTTTCATTCAGGCTTCCGTATATATTTTGCTTTTGCCGTTGATTTTCGTTAGTGTTGTAGCGAATGGCTGTTCTTTCGCACAATTTAGGCTTTCTCTGCGTACGTAAAGGTAGCCTACGCATAAATAAAGTGTGCGTGTGTTTGTGAAAGAGAGAAAAAAAGAATATGAGGAAAAAGGAACAATTACATTAAGACTTGCAGTGAAGGTGCCTTCACGAGCGATCGAAGCTGCTGCTTCCTGGCGCGCCCGAGTGGCAATGGTTCACACCAAATCGATTATTGGGGATCTAGAAACCCGCGCGGGGCACTTACAGTATTCGCCGCAGCTTAGCAGCGGGTAACGGGTGGGTAAGCAGAAATTTTAACGACGCTATCACCTGCGTCACGCTGACGTAGAAATAACGACGTCTCATACTGTGACTGACTTCGCCTTCTGAACAGAAAAAGAAGAGAATTAACCCTTTAGAGCATTGGAAGGATTATATTGCTGAGCTTGACGGATTGCAGAGGACAGCCCTCCTACTCAACACCTGCGCTGTCACCGCAGAAGGCAAGGACAATGACATGAGAACGAACGACATGAGGCTTAAAAGAACGAAAGAAGGAGAAATTTTTTAGGACAACTTTTTCTTTGTTTAGTTCTAATTATAAGCTTTGGAAGACTTATATGACTAGCCATTTATTCTAGATCTTCGTTCTCCAATGTAATACTCACAAAGCGCGAAGAGTTGTTGTTCCTGACGGTCTTGGCGTTGCCGAAGGCCTCCAAAATGGTGTTGGATTCTAAGATGACGTCTTTGACGTGCTGCAAATACAGTGCATGTAATGAGATATACAGTTGAATACGGACGAACGTGTTTAAAAAAAACAGGCCATGGTTTACAATGCACACAATGTAAAGTTACCATACGTTCTTATAGACATCTCGACGATTAGCTGTGACCTTTGATTAACGAAGCGAAAGCTGCCGTGTAAACGACTGTGATAGCGACCGTTTCAAAAAAAAAAAAAAGGATGACATTTCACAGATGTGTCTTTTTGGAAAGCACCAATTCTTATGAACTATTTTCGTTGTTATCAGTTGGATTTATTGAATTGGTACAGCAACAAAAAAGTTTCAAAAAGAAGATAACATTATAGGTAACCTTCACAATGAAAGGACAAACACCCACACCATGTAGTTCACTTGATCCTCTATTACAGTGCCTCGATTACTTTATTAGTCACCCAGAAAAAACAAGTAAAAATCAACTAAATATCGTGAGTCCACTTGTTTGTTTGAAAATGATAGTTAGATTTACTATCCAACGGTGTTACGCAGGATGGCCAGAGTTTGGGCGAAACTCGCAATTTTTCCGAGCTCTCGCGACAGCACTTTTTGTAGAAGCTTACAGTATGAAAATGACAAATACACCCATCAGTGCACCGCTACGTTCCATTGTTGAAAAATTGAATTGCTGCACACAAACTTGAAGGAAAACAAGGGAGACAGGAAAGAGCGCTCTTTCCTGTCTCTCTTGTTTTCATTCAAGTTTGTGTGCAGCAATTCAATTTTTCAAGTATGAGCCAACTAGTCTGCAAAAAAGTATCACGTTCAATTGGTTATGACGGAACGCGGCATCACGTCAAGGGCAGTTGACAAAGCTGGGCAGCGTCTTCAAACTTCAGGCACTCTCCACTGAGCGCAAAAGTGCACCCGCACAAGGAAAGTTACTAGCGACATTTTTAGTGGCATGGGAATTTTCGAGCATTTAATGCCTGCACTAGGTATCCATCAGAATGAAGAATTCCATGACCCCTGAGATTAGGCCCGACTGAGCTGTGTCAACAGAGCGGCGGAACTAATCTCGGAGACCACGTGCGCTCATTATAGTCGGTCTCTACCTTCCAGCGCATTGATTGGCCTGGGCGCACCAGATTTGTCTTCTTCATCGTCTACTTGGTCCCCTAGCACGTGAATCGTGCTGATCAGCTAATTATCTAGGCAGTATATAATTAGCTAGGCGGTATTTCTAGCTAATTAGGCGAGGACAGCCATGCTAAAACTAAGGTAATTAGGCAACATTTTACTAAGACCATGCCATGAAGAAATGAAGCCATGCAAGCTAGGATCGCCGCATCTCTCATAATTATATGGTGGTTTTGGGACGTTAAACCCCACATATCAATCAATTATCAAGCTACGATCGCGCCGATTAAGCTCATGCGAGTAAATATGATTCGAATTATAAGCACACTAACACAAGAATGATTAATTAGGAAGTGGGGGCGTGCGCATCAGGACGCACTAACTAGGACTTCATTTCGTAAAAGCGTGGTAATTAGGAGCGTGCTGATTCAGATAACACTCATTAATCTGATTCAAACTAAGGTTTCGCTAATTCATAGTTTTTTATTTCCTGTAAATAAACATAAACCAAATAATAAAATGACGGCAAATCATTGTTATAAGTAGGATTTGACTAATTAAAACCTAACTAATCAACACTTTTCAGACTACGGACGAGTTGACGCGGTGTTCCCTGCAAAGGAAACAGAGCAGACTGAGTAGATGTTGAGCCACGTGAAAAGCTGAAAGATGCTAGGTGATCACAAACTCCGCTGATGGCTCCAGCATTGCAAAAGTAGGGAAAGCTGACTCAGTTATTTTATTGCAAGGAAGCTGCTGCTCAGCGTCCGCCTCATGAAATGTTTGGCAGAAACTCCAGCTCTATTAACATCATGAGTTAAACTGGGGCCTTCTCAGCATTTACTATTTCACATACCCGATGTCGCGTGCCAGCCTGTTTGATTGACAGAGGCCCACGGGGAACATCAGGTCCACCCACCGTGTTATCTTTTGCAGAGGAGCAGTGCTCACACCGCAAGCGCCCCAGCGAGCGCCCAAGTGGGCCTTTTGCAGGTCCGAACAGCGGCTCCGGTGGAAATCGCCGAGATTGAAACTGGGGGCCAGTGGCCTCCGAAGTTAAAAGTAGAAAATCTCGGGAGCCAGGTATCTTACTTTACAATTTGCAAATGGCGCTCCCCATTGACACCGAAGAAACATGGCGCGCGTGACGGCACCGCCTCCGCGCAGGCTAGTCTCCCCGTTCATCTCTAAGCTGAATCGCGCAGAACATGCACACACCCATGCGAAGAACTAAGATTATTTCACGATGTAGCCAACCGGGTGGCGTGCTCCAACAAAGAGTTCGGGACGACTAACAGCAACAGAAACTGCAGTGGTGTGCTCCAATAGCAAGGACGCGTTAACATCGGGCAAGGTACTCGACCAAGGTTCGCATGCTACTCATTGTTCCCTTTAGAGAGAGATGGTGTAATTTTTTATCTGTAATACTCGATAAAAGTACAACGAACTGCCCAAAAGTGCTGGTTGTGCGTGCTTGTTGCCTTCGACAATAGAAATTTCCACGCTGCAGGTGGAACAAAAGCGCTTGCCCAAACGAGAATAACAGCCCACGAATACGCCTATGCGAGGGGCGATGTTCTATTGGCAAAGAGGTAGCGAGACGATCATGCTGACATCGCTACGCTGTTTAAATGTTGATCGAGTGGCAACGGTGACGCATTCGCACACGGTGTTAGTTTGAAAACTGCTGCGAACGCGTCTGCGACGCCGTGCGCGCTCCTGTAGCCGTGTTTATCAATGCTGCTATCGCGCGATGCACCCTGTCTCAGTGTGACGAGCACCATAGCTCCGAGCTAGGAGCCAACGCGTTTTCCCGAGGAGCTCGGGCCATCCTGCATAACACTCGAGTACAGAAATACTTTCCAAAGCGATAATACAAGTGACTAAGCTCTGGAACTTTTTGTTTGTACGGTCGGTAATTGAATGTTCTGTTGAAGGTAACGAATCTCACCTGTACTCTTGGTCCTCCACCGGATACCTGGGCGATGTACGCCATGATGTACTTGGCAGCCACTGTCTTGCCGGCACCGCTTTCACCCCTGCGCAAACGAAGAGAAAGCATAAAAAACTTCAGCGCCAACAACTGAGCAAAATTGTGACATACTAATCTTCGACAACTAGGCACGTGCATGCACTGGCACATACATACATACATACATACATACATACATACATACATACATACATACATACATACATACATACATACATACATACATACATACATACATACATACATACATACATACATACATACATACATACATTTGTTATTATGGTAGTTTTTGACGTAAAACATCAGATATTAGAGAGTTTTAGTACTGCGGAATGGTGCTACGTAGGCATCACGCAAGCGCCTTGCGTTACGTGGCGTCGTTTGCCACTAATCGGCTCTTAGTACGCCGTAGCACCCGCGTACGTAACGAGCGTGAAGCGTGTTGCGTCATCTGGTAGATCAAAATAGAAGTACGTGTTGTTGACAGCCAATGTGAGCCAATCCAAGTGTTATAGCCAGATTATGGCCATATTTTAAGCCACAGAGCCGGTCGGTGCTTGCCTTCGATGCCACCATTTTGCAAAACGAAGTCTCGCGCTTTCGCGAACTTGTTCGAGAGCGGCGCGATCACCTCATACGTACGCACGCACGCATCTCATGCGTGCGTACGTAGCGGCTGCGTACGTAATGCGATACGTGCGCGTTGCGGTCTGCGCATGCGCACTACGCAAAACGTGGCGTCCTTACGTACGCAACGCCGCCACGTACGCAGCGTACGCAGTACTAAAACTCTCTATTTTATATTTACTACTCCGTCCATCAGTTCTCGTTCATAAACAAAAGTTCCATGAATAAAACTTGAACCAAAGCGTTGGTTGACGATAAACGACATTCCTGCCATAGCTTTAAAAGTAAGAAACACACGCTCCCAGCGATGCTAGGCGTAAAATTTTTTTAGATGGTTAGTGTAGGAATGCACAGCTGTTAGGAAAGAAACTAAACGCCCATTTTTACAGCCTCCATCATCATCACGCCAGCCAAACGAGTCATACAAATCATTTCCCACTCATTTCCGAAAGACGTGCTCACAAGCACAACGTGCGCATTGTTCAGAATAGCGTGCGTCAAACCCCGTTTTCATCAAACACATCAGAACAGATTTTACGTTGAGCGATCTGGCAGACACAGGCAGGAATGAGGTTTACCTCCACTTGTATTCTTTACGAGTCCAGCGAGCGTGCTTTATAAGGAAAGCGTTTTAAAAAATAACTACTACAAAATCCGTGTACCAAAGTCAAAAGTAGAGATAGGGAAAAAAAACTACACGAGCCGTAAACTTTATAGCTCTTCAAACTAGCAGCTGTTCCAAGAAGGGAGCTCGCGAAAAGATTGAAGCAACGAGAATATGGAAGCGGTGGCAGCGGTGGTCGGTGATAAACACGTATGCAACAATATAGATAAGAACCAGTAGAAGACGAGTAGAAGACGAATGGAGGAAGATCGAGAAAATCTTCTTTCTTTCTTTCATTCATTCATTCTTTCGTTCTTTCTTTCTTTCCTTTTTCTTTCTTTGTTTCCTTCTTTTCCCTTTCTCTCTCTCTCTTTCTTTCTTTCTTTAAACATTGCAACTTCAAGCGTTCTCCTTGAAGAATCACTTACTTGAAGCGTACTTTCTTTCCTTCTTTCTTTTGATCCCTTCAAGTCTGAGGTTTGTGGAGAAAGGAAAAGAAGAAAGGAAAGAAGGATCAGTGGGCCAAGAATTCGAGAAATGTGGTGAACAAAGGGGAAGAGTTGCGTGAGACAAAATACGCTGACGCCCCCGAAGGAGTCAGTACGGAGCTCGTGCGAGATTTACGACGCAAACTTCATGGGTGCTCTCGAGGCGAATTAATTCGTCTACCTGCAATGCTTGCTGCCTCGCTTACCGCGCTGCTAGGCCAAGCTCAGCACGCGGCAATATACAAAGCGTTTTCCACTCTTACATCATTCGCCGCTATTCGGTTGTATACGATATAGTTAGCTGCGTCAGCTATTACGGGAGTGGAGAGTTAAGATTCAAAAAATAAAAGAAATAGTGGGCCAGATAGTGTCGAGATGTGAGATCGATGGAGGTGCACATCAGTCGCCTCTTATTATTCGTCGTTAACCTATTATGCAGACACCGCAGCTCGTTACGTAACGTTCGCATAACTAATAGTGACGAACGCGAATGGCTCAAAAGAGGGTAATTGGTATTGACAGAGGGTGCCAAGAGAGCACAGAAAAATGCGAACAATGTTCGCTTCTAGGTCTCGGGTGGTCAATAATTAATTTAATTGTCCGTTGTTTGTGTATCGGTAGCTCATCGTTACATAGACTGCCTACTCACGTGTTGTTCGTCTAATCACCTATATTCCTAAAAGGCAGAGACTGAATATACCGTACGATACGTTTATCAACATGCCAACCTACCGTGCTCAATGAAATGAAACAGGGTAAGTACAGGGAAGAAAGAAAAAGATGTCATTGCATTAAAATGAAAAGCAATATTAACGATTGCGTCTCACTGCATTGTTAGTTGAGTGATGTTACGATCACAGGTTGCTTCTACCAAGATTATTCTATAGAAAAACTTTTTCACTCTAACTCAGACCCACAAACTGATGTTTTCACGATAGAAGGCGAAACCCATCGTTTATCAACTCTGGAAACTTATAAACATGCAAGGGAAGCGAATAAGCGCCATAATATGTGGCATATAAAGTGGTTGTGCTTAAAGCGGCTTTCATAGAGGGATAACAGTACGCTGACGGAAGGACACCGAAGTTGCGTGGAAAAAGCTCAGCATCAGGAGTACGTTCACTGACACACCCGAACTGAAAGCAACGAGACATAAAAAAAAGTGTTGAGTGCTTTTGAAGAGATTGCTGCCGCAGACGCTTCTCAGGAAAGTATGCGCGCATGGTACAAAAGGCTCCCAAGCACGCGAAGAGTGACGAAACGATGATGCGAGGTGACAAAAAACGAAAACAAAAAAATCGTGCCATCGCATCGACGCAAAGGAACGCACTTACGTTGAGAGAACGGTTAAAAAGACAGTGAGTTTGCCAGAGTTTACCCACGCCGTTACGAAGACGCTGACGCAAGCGTAAGCATCGAAGATGGAGAGGCACGAACTTGTGCTTTGGGAAAGAGAAGAAACACACACACACACACACGAAGAGAAGAAACACTCGCGAACATTTTGTTGGAGTAGCTGGATAAGGGCCGGTCTCACTTGCCAACAAAAAAATAACGAGGAGCGTCATTAAAGGAACAGAAAAAAAAGAAGCAACAGTTTATGTCAATACATGACCCTACCTTTGCAAAATAAACTTTTTTCCATTTGACACTCCTTGAAGCTTCATCCCTTGATTATCGTTACTGTAAGTGAAGTCTGCGACGACGACACTTTTGCCGTTTATGTACTATAATACATAACATCTTATACGATGCTCTTGATGGTAGTGAGATAAGCTTGTTGGAAAAATAAGAAAAGCTAGCGAAAGTAATGACGGAATCTTTAGGCGTTAACATAAACAGAGTCACATCTGATGCGGCCCACTCGCGGCTTCGTCTTCGATCTCCACTGGATTGGGTTGGCGTTGTTCCGGCACCTTGCACGGGACGATACAGTTCCTGCTCTGTTTCGATCGTTACTGCGCATCCGATATGACCGGCGATCTTATCTGACCGCTCTTCGAATATGCGCAAGCGGCCTCTCGACAAACAAGGGTGCTCATTTTCTCAAGACCTCTCTTTCGTAAGATAATCTCACTATTCAAAAGTGATGAGGCGCCTGAAATACACTAAAACGGTCGACGCGGTAAAAGGAATCAGCGAAGATAGAACGGGCCTACGATACCTTTCAAGACTATTGTTCCTGAAGCGGCGATAGGAGATCGAGACACGCGCAAACAAGAGGCGCAATTTCTGTTTTTTTCCCCTCGATTGTTTGCCCAGTTACACTTTCAAGGCAACAAGCTTAATTAGCCGTCATTTAAAGTTAGTTTACTGCGCACGTTCGCATGATTTATCTGTTTAGCCGCACCAACGCGGTACCCGTACGACTTAAAACGTTCGTAGCGTGGCTCCTTAAACTGTTGCTTCCCCACAGTACAGGTGTAAAAGAGGAGAAGCCAACTTGTACCTCACCTTTCGTCAGATGTTAAAGGCAAAGAGTGACCGTCAATGTCGGCGGTGTGGGCTTTCAACACGAAGGGTCGAAAAATATCTCATGATTATATGTGACATCATAAAGCACGATGTCACACTGTGACACCATGGGCCGCCTAAGCAGAGCGGCCTCTTTTGCAGGACGTCCCACACCGCGTAAGAAGCAGAAGACCTCGAGTGGTGTAAGAGAAGGGAAAGTTATCAATACAGTCGACGACTCAAAAGAAGAAAAAGAAGAATGCTTCGAGTCATTTTGGGAGATGAATAAAGGACGTGGGACTTTCTTTGAAGTTGTTTCACGGGGTAAGCGGAACAACGCTCTATTACTTGAGCTTAATGCAAACAGGCCGAAAGGAAGAGAGGCAACATTATTTTCACCCGTCAAATAGATGATGAAGTAAAGACTTTAATTTGCCCCCCCCCCCATTATATTCCCTAAACGTATCTCGTATCTATTGAGATTTGTATCATTATAACCCACAGCTTATATTCATTGAGAATTTTTATAAGTATTGCTTAATTCGTCGCCGGTCTGTAAAGGGGTCTCCCGCATGGAGGGGTTGTCAAGACTGCGCTGCGATCTCGAAACATGTTTCAGAGTTCGGACGCATTGGCGAATTTCTCTGCAGGGCAGATTTTCTACGTTAAAGATTGGTAGAAGGCAAAGAAGAAGGGCTAGCGCATCTTGCACTCCATCAATGGGCAGGGATCAATACTACTGGCCTATGGTTAAAAAAAGTGCCTAGTTTGCAGGCGTAAGGTAACCCTCGTAGAAGAGTTCTGTGTCTATCATATTTCAGAGAAACTCGTTCTGCTTTTCGCTATGCAATGGTACCAACTAGTCGAAATGTCACCAACTCTCGCGCTGCCTGACTGCCCCCGACAGTCTGCACTTCCACCAGAACTCGCTTTCCACCGAGTTAACCCTGAGGTTCTGGTTCAGGGACAGCTCGAAACGAGTTAACATCGAGATTGTCCCACTTACAACGTCGACGCTGCCTCACAGAAGTGCGCAATAGACACAGGCGGCTCGCAACTGCACCCCATTTCGCGATGAAAACGTCCACTCTCACTCGACGGAAAAGCCTAAAAACGCGTCCTACAACTCTAGCTCCATCTTTCTTTCTTTTAACAACAAAAAAAAAGACCGATAAAAAGCGATTTTTTTTCAAATATTTCCCCCACTTCAGGGTTCTTCGATTTCAATATCTGGAAAGGAGATCGTGAATACGAAAACGAACTGAAGGGCAGGAAAAATTCTGTCCGAGTGGTTCTTATTGACAAATAGCTGTATATAGTTTTCTTAAATTGAGTGAGACAGCGGAAGCGAATAGAGCCTCAGAAAGCGCAGCGCCAGAATGGCTGTATTGCAAACGCCAGCATGTGTGCAGCGATGGAGAGATGTAGAAAGAGGAAGAAGGTACAATGAGACATGGGAGGAAGTACGTCAGCTATGCATGAACTGGATAGGCTCCGAATAGCTGTGCCAGAAGTGAAATAACTGCTACACGAGAAGGCAGTTTCTTATAATAAACAATACTTCGTGTTCCAATGAAGCCCTGGTGCGCGCGCGTTTTGACTTGCTCCAAATGCGCTCATTTCAAAGCAAGCGATGTCTTCGTAACACTGTTCTTTTTATAGTATAAGTATACCTTCACTCAGTCTGGGGGCATTCGAAACGGTCGCGCCCTCCTTCAGTGATTTCGGGCTGCTGTTCTTGATGCTCTGAGTAGATAGCGTTTCCCATCAGAGAGACTTCCTTATTCAAGCTAAAAAAAAAAAAAACTGTACACGTTGTCAAGCAGCTCCGGATTTGTCTTTTTCGAGAGGAGAAACGGCGGCTGCCTCTCCGTTTTTTTTTTGCTTTGTTTAAACGGCACTCTTGAGAAGCAGCTGGAAAGTCTGCAGTCGTGTGCAGCTCATTTATTAAAGAAGAGTGCTGTAAAAAAAAAAAACCTCGCCATTTCATTTTGGGTAGAACACCTCGCGACATCCTTGTCGCGACGGAAGAGCCACATGTCGACAGATGTTTTGTATCCATTTTCCTCAAAAGAAATGTCACTGGAGCGGTAGAATGCTCTATGTAGACGCGATTCACTTATTTTTGTAATCTCACCACTCCTAATGAAATCTTACAGTAATAGTGAGCACTTAAATACAACTGCAGTCCTTGCTGACCTCGTGTACCTTAATTATTACAGTTCTTGAGCACCCTGCGTTTTGTTTCGGTAGGCAAACCTAATTAGCCACGGGGCTAGAGTGAATATGAAATCAGCATTATCTGCGCCATCGAAGATTTAGAAGCAGTATGACAGCGCTGTAGCTTGCTATCAAAGGATGTGAATTTCTGCAGGTAGTCCAGTAAAGATAATGAAAACAGTAAGGAGAGTAGTCACTGACGTAGACGCCGCGCGATAATGACGAAAAGAGTGAGTGTTTTTATATAAAAACGCAGGGCTGATTGCAAATTTTGTTAACACGCGGCTGTAATTAGTTGAAGCAGTGTATTCGTAACAAAAAGTAATAATTTCAGAAAACCGGGAAATAATGGAAAACAGGTATGCATTTTCTAAAGGAATATCTTTTTCTATAGTGCGCACGGAACGTTTCAGAAATAAGAAAGATAGGACAAAGCGTTCCGTCCTATCTGTCTTCTTTCTCAAACATTCCCTGCGCACTAATACATGTATTTCTTTGAAAAATTCAGTACCAACCAGCCCAGTTAGCCACTCTTTTGAGGTTGTTTGCTGAACCACTTGGCGTTTTAAGTGGTGCACAAATAACCTTTATCACGGTATGTTACTTGAAGTCACCCCAAACAAGTACTTTTCCGTAAAGTATATGTGACGCAGCGAATGAAGATGACCTCCTTAAATCTTGATTAACGATTAACTTTTCGAACTTGAAAGTTTTCTTTAATATCCCTCTCCTTCGTCCTCTTTAGTTTCAGTGCGCACAGGTTCGCTTGGTTTGACGCCCCTCTTGCTTACAGCTCACTAAGTTTCTTTCTTTTATGTGTGTTTCTCTCTCTCATTCTCTACTCATTTTCCCTCCTTCCTTCCCTCTACTCCGCTGTTTCTTCCTTCCCTCCCTTCCGCCTTTTCTTTCTTTCTTCCTTCCTTCCTTCCTTCCTTCCTTCCTTCCTTCCTTCCTTCCTTCCTTCCTTCCTTCCTTCCTTCCTTCCTTCCTTCCTTCCTTCCTTCCTTCCTTCCTTCCTTCCTTCCCTCCTTCCTTTCTTTCTTTCTTTCTTTCTTTCTTTCTTTCTTTCTTTCTTTCTTTCTTTCTTTCTTTCCTAGACACTGCGAACCCCGATCTGGTGAAGGCAGCCAGAGTGCGAGCTGACAAATAACAACCACGCGAGAATACAACAAGATACGCAAGAAAACAATACTGTGCGGCGACACTGAATGGTTGCAAACGAGCTATCCGAACGCAATAATAATTTAAAAAAAAAAAGGCAAGCTTCTTTTTTTTTTTTTCAAGCGTCCTTTTCATGGCATAGTCGGACCCGCGAGGCTCACATTCCGGGCTCTCCAATCGCGTCAGGTCCGGGGGCTGCACGTGACTCGAAAGCTTTACGAATCGCTCCGCGACTCCCATGCGAGGCAAGCGCGGCACAACCAAAGTCACGGTCATTCTTCAGACTAAACTCCGTAAGGTATAAACGACCTCGTTCCGCGCTATGAAAAAACTGCCGATGATATAAAGGGAAATGAGTGAATGTGCCCAGACATGGCGACGGGACTCGCTAAAAATAGCTGCTGCCACGAAATAAAAGGGTACGGATAAAGGTAAAACAAACAAAAAAAACGAAGAGAAAAAAATAAAAACGGCGCCGCATGGTGGTGTGATCGAGTGAGCACGATGGAGTCATATTTCGCAGACGCGTTGCCTAACGTGACACCTATGTGCAAGTACACACACCCGCGAAAGTACAGCAACACGTCAATTAAAAGAAAGAAAAAAAAAGTCATACGGTTCAGAGGAGGCCCAGAGATCACGTCAAGCAAAATGGAAGTGCTAGCCCGCGGCGCTAGAGCGCAAGGCCGATGACCAAATAGTTTTTTTTTTGTTGTTATTTCTTCTACTTTACCTCTTTTTTCAGCTTTCTCGTCTAAAGGTGGGGCTCTTATTTGGCTGTCGCTTAATGAATGTTTTTTTTTTTACGTTTCGATGACAAATATTTGCTAGCAGAGTGTGGCAGTTGAGTGCAAAGCGAGGTCAGCTCTGCTGTCACCATAAACGAGGCTTTTTCTTTTGTTATCTGCGTTACCACTATTTTACATCAGGAACGCTATCGTGCGCGTTTGCTTTTTTCCCCCTTCTAATCTGTGTTTGCCACTGATGCGTTTTAAGAAACAAAGAAACGGCGAAGCTATCAACTTGGGGCAGTGCATAAAAAGGGGCACAGCCCTTCTAAACAGGGAAGCCAGCCGTTCCCCAAACTGCTGCGACGCGTTGGACGCCGCTTTACGGAAAGTAGAGAGGCGACGCCATCGGAAGGCGAATTACGCCCGCAGCTGGAGGGCTATAAAAGTGAGAAGCAAAAAAGAAACTTTTATTTACAAGAGGAATGCACAGAGCAGCTTTACACGTTGCTGTTCTTGGAGAGGAGATGGCCAGCAACGCATAGCCTGAACATTTTTTTTTCTTCTTTTACGTCTATCTTCGATTGTCGCTCTGCAAGTGCTAACCCGGTTTGATGCACAGCCACGCTTCCTGTAAGTGCGCTACTGTGGAGCGCCCCCAACTATTAGACCCGAGAAGTTAGAGTGGCGGCACCTGGTGGGAAGCCTGGGTGACGTCACGGCAATGACTCTTCGATGCCCGCCGTTGCGCGCCTACATAACACGCGTTCACATCGCACGCTGTTCCGCTGTTTGCGATGACTTTTCGCTTGATTCAAGCTTCAGATGAACGACGAAATCAGCATCAATAACAACGCAAAACCTTTGTTCTGTACAATTGCCAACGGTTACGACGCTATATTCCCCGCCGCGGTGGTCTAGTGGCTAAGGTACTCGGCTGCTGACCCGCAGGTCGCGGGTTCAAATCCCGGCTGCGGCGGCTGCATTTCCGATGGAGGCGGAAATGTTGTAGGCCCGTGTGCTCAGATTTGGATGCACGTTAAAGAACCCCAGGTGGTCGAAATTTCCGGAGCCCTCCACTACAGCGTCTCTCATAATCATATGGTGGTTTTGGGACGTTAAACCCCACAAATCAATCAATCAATCAATCAATCAATCAATCAAGTTAGAGTGGCGGCACCTGGTGGGAAGCCTGGGTGACGTCACGGCAAGGACTCTTCGACGCCCGCCGTTGCGCGCCTACATAACGCACGCTCACATCGTACGCTGTTCCACTGTTTGCGTACACTTTTCGAAAGATTCAAGCTTCAGATGAACGACGAAATCAGCATCAATAACGACGTAAAACTTTTGTTCTGTACAATCGCCAACGGTTACGACGCTATATTGTACTCACTTTAATCAGGTCTGTTGATGTCGCGCTGCAACTCGGGGATGGGTTCGATTCTCGGCTGCGGCAGCCACATTCTGACGGCAGCGAAGAAGCAGGAACATGCCAGGTGGTCAAAGTTATACCACAGCGTGTACCATATCCAAATCGTGGTTTTTCAACGTAAGAGCAGGATATTTACATTAATACATAAATGCTTTATTCAAGAGCAGTTTTCTGCAGAGATATGTTCTCACTTCGTCAAGAATTGTAACGGGCACATGCGCCTATCTAGCCACAGGTAGTAGTCTGTTTGTTTGTTTTTTTTTTTTTGCTTGTGTGCCAAGCTTCACGCGCAGTTGCAAAATACAATGCAGTATCAAGGCTCGCAACATATCTTCAGAGCGCTTGGCCAAGAACACCCCCACAACTGTTGTATTTGTTTTTTTTTATATTTATACTCTCTCACTACTCGTGTATTTTCATTCCATACTTTCCGAGAAGTATTTCCGGGGCTTCGTCTCACTGAAAACTATAGTTGAGGTCAATTCCGCCAACTTCACGCAGGATCGTAGCAATGGCGCTGCAGCTGTTACACAAGTATACCAGTTTAAATAGCCCACCCGCGAAATAATGTTTCTCGCAGTTGATTATCTTTAAGTTTCATCAACATGTACGAGGATATGATATGGGAGATCAGACACCGACTCACTCAGGCGGATAACGTTTAATTATCACGCGGGCCACGTCGGTGAGAGCGCCATCGAAACCATTCACAACGGTCATTGCGACTTTCAGGTGTTTGATTTGCAAACAATTGATTGATTGTAGGGTTTAACTTTTCAAAACCACCATATGATAATGAGAGACACCGTATAGTGGAGGGCTCCGGAAATTTTGACCCACCTGGCGTTCTTTAACGTGCCTCCAAATCTGAGCACACGGGCGCACAACATTTCCGCTTCCCTTGGAAATGCAGCCGCCGCAGCCGGGATTGGACCCCGCGACCTGCGGGTCAGCAGCCGAGTACATTATCCACTAGACCACCGCGGCGGGGCAGAGATTGCGGGATTGCATGTGCCTATATAGACAGCGTGGTTCGCTTCGAACGTGCCGTTTTCTACGTCATCACTCACACCTGAAGTTTAAAGGTGATAGGTTAGCGACGGTAAACAGATTTGGTCAGCTGTTTGTCAGTCTGGTTATCTCTAAACTTCGTACTCTCAAGAATAAAAAAAAATGGCAGCATATCCACGGAGTGAACGATGGAGAGTGGGGCGAAGCATCCGTCCGTCCATTCGTTCTTGCTTCCGTCCGTCCATGCATGCGTCTGTGTGGCCGCCCGTGCGTCCATCCGCCCATCCGTTCGTGCATCTGTTCGTGTGTCCACACGTCCATCTGTGCGTCCGTCCCAGCGTTCGTCCATACATCCGCTCCTGCGTTCGTCCATGCGTCCATCCGCCCGTGCAGCCATCCGTGCGTTTGGCCATGCATCTGTCTGTGTGTCCGTTTGTCCACATATTCAACACTCCAAGTACCCCTATCTCGCATCTTTTCATCATATATTCCTCATATAGAAGCACTGCCATCCAGCGGACATTCCAAGGACTGGACGAGAGGAGGCACGCACACACTTTCTTACGGCTTGCGCGTCGTGTCTACTTCCCACCTTTAACCACCTCGAGTTTATGGTACATACTAGTTAAGTGTATTCGTGGCACTGCGGCCCAACGCTCGCTAAACCTTTCTAAAACCAATGAGGTTACGCCCAGCGAGTATAACGTAGCAACTCTTTCTCGTCAGATAGTGCTCAATGTACATGCCAATGACTGCTAAGGGGGAATGAGAGACAGGATAATTCGGCTTTTAGTTAACGCGCACGCTGCGAATTTTTTATTGTTCAACAACGCACAGGAGAAATCTCCCACCGGCACCACCTTGGAGGTCAAAATGTAAGACTGGTTGCACACTACTACTAAGACTACGAGGGACGAACGGGTGCCGCTATAAAAAGCTTCGCCCCTAAAAAAAAAAAAAAAAAAACCGAAGTATTACGGATGGCAACGAGTGAAGAGAGCGATTCCTAGGACAGCCTGAGTACAACTTCTCCGACGACGTGTGAAAGTTATGCTTTCAGCTTACGTTTACTTGCAAGTTCGTGTATAAGTTTTACTTTTACACGAAATGTAAAACTTTTACTTTTTTCACTTTTTTATTCATATTTAGATAAATACTATGCTGTCACATGAATTCACTAGCGATTTAGTGGACCTCTCTTGATTAATATCATATAGTAGTTAAATAAGTAAGCTAAACGGATATGATGGTGATGGTCATGGTTACCAGAGTATTTGGACGCTCAAAATTGATGTTACATCGTGTGCATCTTACGTTATTATTCTGCGCCGTGATGTCTGCTTGCTTTATTTATTCACTCAGAAAGATAACAAAAACAGAAGCACAGGTGATGTCATAAAGATGAAATATTTACACGCGCGATTTATTTTTGATTTTCATGCGAGGAAGGCCATTCCCGGGTGGCTGTACGGGATTAGTTTCGAGAGCTAGGCGAGCGAAGTGTATTCTCAGTGAATAACAGTGCCGGCCGTTTTTTGTTGCCACACTCGTTCATTCGACCGTAATATGGAGGAAGAAGTAACGAAAAATACCTGACGTCAAACTACTGAATCGCACAAAAAAAAAAGAAAGATCAAGGAGAGAGCGAGAGCTTTATGGCGGAGTACAAAACACAGATCTGCTCAAAAGAACCAAGTTCCTAAAGGTTGGGAAGAGGAAGTGGAAGATACAAAAAAGGAAGTATTATGGCAGAATATAGGAAAAGAAGAATAATAAGGATGCCGAACAAAAAAAAAATATTAGAGGGATACAGTTCTATACGATTGAGATAAGCAGGACGTGCTTTAAGCAGCCAGCCGGCGTCTTCTTTTTCGAGAAAGATTGGTTGCCAGCTCCCTCTTTTTTTTTTCGTTGAGAGAGGATTTCTTCCACCGATTGCCACCATAGGTAGTCTCCTGGGCTCAAGGTGTGCTGAAATTGCAGGCGCACCTCAGTTCTGCGAGTGATGAGACGTTGGCTCACTATAGTTCAGGGTCATCAATAATTCGTCGCTACGCGGATCGATCATCGGCATCAACATCCCAGTGAACTCTCCTGCCGCATTCGAGCAACTTCACTTGAAAAATTAAAGCCGGCACACACATTCATTTCAGGTCCTTTTCCCTTTGTGACAAGACAAAAGTAAGTAAAGAATTCAACTTACCTACGTACCTTCTATTCCTTTTCGACACACCTCAATTTTTGCTTTTTTTTTCTCATGGCAGTGAAAATAAATTGAACAATGAACGAGAGTACTGAGCGAATGCGTCGCGTTCGAAAGTTTATCTTCCCCGAGAAGTAACACTTCTATTCGAGGGGAACCAAGCAAGAAAGCAACGTCTGGTTATCTATATTTAACAAGAAAATAGAAAGAAAAAAACGAAAGATGAAAAGCGCGGCTTAGAAGAGCTTAGTTCAGGTGAGCGAAGTGAAGATTAAAAAAAAAAAAAGTGTCTGACGCTTCTCGGCGAAACTCTATCTTTCAACGTGAAACAGTTTGAAATTAGAATTGACACAAATAAATAAATAAATAAAAAGATACATAAATAAATAAATAACACATGCCACTGCCCGTGTTCCTCAACAAAAAGACGCAATTTCTTTCCTTTGATGCGTTATATGTTGGTGAAGTAAAAGCGAGAGACTTTAATAAAATGCTGGATAAATGAAGCTGGTTGAGCAAGCCTGGTGATCGTGTGGCAACATTTTTTTCCAGCGCCTGTACAAAAGGGCAAGTTACTGTAAAACTTTACGTGCACTCCAAGGAATTTTAAAATGTGCTCCTATAAACTTTCTTCATTTTTTTAGCTAAGCGGACAGATGCCAAGCGCTTCTAGAACTATATGCTAAACAGCGCGTACTTGACCCCAGAACATGAGACGGCTACGGATCTGTAAGGAGATATGCGAAGTTCTAAATGACGTACTTTGTTGTAGAGTATGACAAATAGTGCCACCGATAAGCGTACTTTCCCTGTATATCCCCCCCCCCCCCCCTCCTTTCACTTCACCATCCAATGGATGGGAGCGATCAGAGGCACATAGTTTCGGTAACGATTTTTCTCCTCAATTAAAGCTGCGAGCAAGGCCTTTCTCAGGCAAAGGAAACACGAGCACGGCTCTCGTAAACGGAGTGCTTATTCCCGTGCAGCTTCCATTCAGGTCGGTCTCCGCTTTTCGCCCAGGGCAACACGTGCACACGATGCCATATTCTGTCAATGTTAGTTATACGCACGCACTTTAAGCTTTTTGATTAGGCCTCCCTGCCGACTTGAAGGAGTTTCGACACGCGTCACAATCCCTTCGCCCTTTAGCTGTTAGATAAATGAATCTCAAGTATTTCGCGAAGATTTTTTTATCCGTATTAGGAAATTTGTGGTGACGCCTCATGCTTCTTCTACGTCGAAGATTAGTTATGATGTCATTCTGCACAACGTTCGGTGTTCTGGATACTTCTTCCGAAGTGTGCTATAGTGACGCGTTTGTTTTGTTTGAAGTAATGCATGTTGTTGGGCTAGTTGGTTGTTCAATTTTGAAGACATTTAAACTGCACGAAGAAGAGAACACGTTAGACGCATAGACCAATCACTTCGTGGGTGAATGTTGTGTGTGCACAACACGTGATCTTCTTCGCGCAGTTTAAATATGTCTTCAAAATTGTTTTGTTTTGTCGCGCATGTGTAGTCACAGACTCTTCTTCTCGTTCATTCTTTTACATTCCATTTGCCCTTCCCAAGTACAGGGTAGCAAATCAAAGACTTCCTGTGGTAAACTTCCCCGTATTTCATTTATATCTCTCTTTCTCTCTTTGGAAAGGTAACGCGCTGAACTCGCGGAGACGCCGATGGAAAGGTCGTTTTATCAGAATGCTCGTAATGGATTCACCCATGCTCATAACAAGAAAAGATTGAGCTTAGATGCATTGACGAAGTCAAATTCCAAGGTTTGTTCAAGCGTTGGCTTCCTTCTGTAACAGCATTACAAAGGACGTAAAGCTGTCTCATAGAATAGGCAGTTTTAAGATGCAACTACTTTCCTAATCATTTCACTTGTGAATAATCTGCTGTAATTTGTGCTGTTCTATCAATTCTAGTTCCCTCTCATAATGTTTATTCGATCTTACATCACGATGTAGTTCACTCGTTTTAATGTATTCGAAGTTGCTGCCATTTCGCGGCTTTGTGACACATAAGTGTATGCTTCTTTTTCCCCCATTTTTAATCAGCAAATGATATTAGTTAGTGCTCCTTTATGAATTCTATTTTTCTAGGTCATTACGTGTTAATATTTGTACTTGTTTGCTGCCTTTTCATTCGATATCATAGGATTATCTTGTTAATTTTTTCTCCCAACTTGCAATTCAACATACTTCGATATCATGTTTTAGTTGATTTGCTTTCAAGCGTTATCACTTCTTTGAAAGTTATTTTTTTTGTTTAGCATGAGTTGCTTTTAATTGATTAATTTTCTTTCTTCAATTAATACAAAAGGTCCCCTTGCAGCATAGAGCTTTGGGACTTCCTTCTGTATAATATGTTGCTATGTAACATGTTTTAATAAAATTCTTCAAGTAACATTGTCTCAGATCCAAGAACGCTTCGTCTCTTCAAGCTTCCGTCTTTCCCATAACTTCCGAAGTGCTTAAATTTTGTAGGGATTTTTTTCGTTCTCCTGTGAAATGAATAGTGACTTCAAAATTAAAACCTATATAAACAAGACGAAGCTTGCAACTCGGGTTCAGGCACTACCATGACAAACGCTGGAAACGAAGAGAACAAGACAGTGTAAAGAGAGCTATGGAAGTTGTCTTTTGTTATTTTTTTTTCTAATTGAAACACAAAGATTCGGGCGCCTTCTACTACTTCCGAACGGCACTGACACATCTATAATTGAATCTGAGGACTTCCGACGCCAGAACGTTCGACGCCAGAATTTCCCTGATCATTTCACACCCTCTATTCACTAAGAGAGAGAGAGAAAAAAGATGAAGAGGCAGTGCGGGAGGTTAAACGGATATTAGCGTCCGGTTCGCTAACCCGCACTGAAGTGAGCAAGTAGGGGTTCGAAAGAGGATGCGGAGAGAGAGAGAAACAGCACTCAAAAAGGGCGTTTTCGTAACAGTTGTTCAGAACGCCAGTCTTGATTGATTGATTGATTTGTGGGGTTTACCGTCCCAAAACCACCATATGATTATGAGAGACGCCGCAGTGGAGGGCTCCGGAAATTTCGTCCACCTGTGGTACTTTAACGTGCACCCATATCTGGGTACACGGGCCTACAACATCTCCGCCTCCATCGGAAATGCAGCCGCCACAGCCGGGATTTGATTCCGCGATTTGCGGGTCAGCAGCCGAGTACCTTAGCCACTAGACCACCTTGGCGGGGCGAGAACGCCAGTCTATCCCATCGAAGTTGCAGAAGTGGTCTATAATCTCGCTGTCGATTAAGCAGGTGAATGCGATCTCCGCACCCCTACTTTCCACTCTTCCATACAAGGGCACTGCCTTTGCGTGATACTTTTTATCTTTCTATCTAATGTCTTGTGCGAAACATCATTGTATTTATTTAGTAGTATTAAAATGCGGGCACATTAGAAACAACCAACAAGCTCAGCTAAATGTACAACAGTGAAGCGGCCATTTTCGATTGTTTTTAGGTGCGATACACCTTAAGGTCCCGGCTCGTCGGCGTCTGATATCGCCACGGCGTGTCATGCAGACCATCATAAGCAAGTATGCATGTGCCACAAAAATCGGGTAAATTCCATCACTAGCCATCAGTCTACCAAAAATGAGGTAGGCAACGATTAGTCCAACAAATAGCCGACGACGTTAAAGGAGCGGAAACAGCCTTTCCATCATGCTCGGTTTCAAGCTAGGCGCCGATAGTGCCTTTTCAAAGAAATGTCCCTGAAAACACCGCGCCATTCGCCCTTGCCAAGTTTTATTATTTCTTGCTGGACCTCAATATTACACACCTTGCGCTTTCGTGTGCCTTCTGGACTATTTAACTGTCACTATAAAGTGTTAGGCAAGGATTACATTGTAATTTCGAGGTACATTCGCAGTATATTTAACGTGACACATAGAATCACACAACGGTCTGAACGCAATAGAGCGTCTTTCATATGAGCATCTCATACATCACGCACAAGCAGCGGAGTAAGCAGCTGTTAATATAAACACAAAAAAAGAACAACAAAGAAACAAGCATACAAGCGCTACGAAATGTTCTTTTTCGCTGTTTACTTCAATTGACGAACGAAAGGACCTGTTAGAGAGAACATTTCATCGGCACGAAAATGCGTAGCCGAGAGGGAAAAGGCGGCTAACGAAAGAGAGAAAGCGTCCATAGAATCGCTCTAGCCATTCACTAAATCGAGTTCGAATGAACAACGCTACGCACGCTAGCGATGCCGGCGCTGTCAGCACACTGAATAGAAAGGATCGATGTTGGAAAGTAAACGGACGCCTGTGACGTCAACCGAAACGACAACCTGCCAGATCGTTCGTATAATAAACGGTGAACGTTAGGAAAAGAATCTGTGCCACGGTGCCCTTGTCTTCTCTTTTTGCTTCGAGCGAGACAAATTGTCAACGTTAGACAGATCCACCTGCTTCGTTCACTGGATCTACACGAAAAATTAGCAAGAACATGTAAGCGAATGAGTGACATGTTTGTCAAACGTCCGGCACATGACTTGACGCGGGCTGTCTGAGAGGGGAGCCAAACTGTTACGTCACTTCTATTTTTAGCCCTCGAGCCATAAACCTTGAGAAAGTATAGAGCAAGAGCTGTAGAGTTCATGCTGACGGAACCAATTAATCGACAATTATGGAGAAACGATGGACCAGCGCAACATGTCAAAGAGTTTGGGCAAAGACACAACACGTGTGAAATTCAACGGTAGAGAGAGGCCCAGCCTCTCTCTACAAGTTGTGCGAGGAAGACCAAGTACCCGTGCTGGACCAAAGCATTCAACGCGTTTTGGGCTGTTGGTAAGAAGAGGTAGGAGGCGCTGAATTTCTGAAGCGTTTGTTCTAGGACGCGTTTACCTTCGGCGAACCACCTCCACTGATAACATGTTCGCTGTCAATAATGAGATGCGCTGCTGCTCGAGGAAGGCGAGTGAATACGGTTCTGTCACTATCCCTGCGAAAATGCTCACAATACCTCGCAATTGCGTAGCGCTATGGAGAGAATCATTACGCGATCGTGAACATTCTGCTCTGCACCGGATGAACCATGCAGCACGTGATCCAACTTGATTATATTCGTAGAGTGTTGTGTACACTAGCGACACGGGCAGCGTGTTTTCGAAAGCAGCCGCTGCTTTCTCCCCGGAAAACGGTTTAGACGAAACAATAAGCGGTCCATCGAATAATTGAGCGACCTAAACCCATTCGCGACTAGACTGTACCGGGAGGCGCCCCGGTCATCGACAATAGAATCAATCAAACAAGCAATTAACCTACAATCCCGCATTGGGGCAGCAGTGCGTATACGGAGAGCTTCCGGTGCGCCCTCCGAGAGTCCTGATTCACGGTCGCGGGGCCCAACGCAGATACCCGCGGCGCGCCCGCGGGCTCGCAAGATGGCGCTACCATACCCCTCGTTCCCCCATCTCAAGTCCGCGCTCTTCTCCGCCTCTCACTTTTCTTACCCTCCTTCTCCTCTTCCCTAAAGATCACCATCCTCCTCTTCGCCGAGCGAGAGAGCCGGCGCGCAACGCGAGTCGGCTGGCGGTGCCAGTTTCTGGCCGCGGGAGCCCGTGCCGCGAACGCTGGGCTCCGGACCGCGGTCGAAAACCACCTCCGTCGGCGGCACTGGTGGATAAGCCGTGCAAGTCACAGACGCACGCGTGGTCTCATTGTCAAACACTTCTTTTATTTTTCTTTGACGAAGCTTCTGTGGGGAAGACAAAACGAGGAAGGAAGGATCGAACACTTACCACGCATCTTGTCTCGCTTCAACTCCGACGTCATCTCTTGGCTCGGACTGACAAGACCCGCAACTGACTGACAACAGCAGCATCAGCATCAGGCAGGTAAAGGAGCACAGAAGTACATGAATGCGCTTATTTCCCCTTCCACACATTACCCGACTCTTTTTCCCTAACCTTTGCGATCCGCACGTGTGAAACACATCCTCCCTATACACCCGGCTTTCTTCCTGGATTTCCTTGACGAAGAAGCGCACCCACAAACATCCATCGCTGCGGACCTGGCTGCCTCTCTTGATCGTGTGGCCTGCTCATATAAAGTATCCGACGCGCAAAAGGATACGGCATGTAACTTCGAACACAACTCCACTGCATCCACGATAATTTCCCCCCTTTTTGCTCCCTTTCTCCCCTTCAGCTTAGCGCCGCCTCATGTCCACTAACGCTGGCCTGTGCGGCATGGCTTGCATAAACATACATCCTCACAAATCATACTACTCCTCCCCACCCTCAAACATCTATCGCTGTATCCCCACCATCTCCAGTGAAGCAAATGTACGGGTGAAAAAAAAAAGAAAAGAAAGAAGAAAGGAGCAAAAAACTATGACGTAAGTCCTATTCGAATGTCTTTCCACTAAAGCTTTGAAAAGTCTAGCGTCCCGACTCACTTACCAACGCTTTGATGTGTGCGTTGTCAAAGTGTTGACGATGTACGCGTCAAATTCCATTATACCGCATTACACCGTTTACTTACATCATGTATTGAGTTGATGCCTAATGATTAGAGCACGGCCATTGAAATCAACGCGCCAAGATCCCTAAAACGAGAGCAGGACTTCGAGATTTCTTTTTTTCTCAAAAACTTGAGGACTTGACATTGGAGTCCGCGTTCGGGACACGAACTTGGTGCGGATGTGACAATGATTGATGACGCGGAAACGATCGCTCTCGCGAATTCGCATCACTGCCTGTTCTGCAAACGTTCTGTGAAGTTGTGAAGTTCACGGAACATTAAGGGACGCTTTCTTAAGCCGACAAACTCACCGCACAGCGGTGTGTAGGCGATCTCGACGCTATTTAAAATGTTCTTGTTGCAGATCGCTTGAGCAAAGTTTCGGTGTTCGAGGGTGTTTTGTGTTCGACTCCGCAGGCGAACCTGCTCTCATGTGTGTGAACAGTCGCGATAATGTTTCGATAATGAAACGCTAGGTCAAATGCGCGCTTCCTTTTGAGACAAACGCGGAGGAATAGCAGGAATGTAATGTTAAGGAAAGCGCGCAATGAAGCCTGTCGGTGGCCTATGCGGAAATTAGGTCACTCATACAGAACCACTTAAAAATAGTTGACATAACACTATGCGTGCCATAACGAAGTTGTAGCTATAGCAAATGGACTTTCAAATAAAAGAAAAGATTTTTCGGTCAAGTACATGTTAAAGTTTGCTGAACACTGCGGCTTTCGTGACCATATGAGTCTGCGCCGATTTCGGCTACCATGCGAATGGCGGCAGTCTTCTTCTGCTTGTATCTGAGACTAGCATTAAAAACAGTTGGTAGTCCGCACTTTATTTGGTGTACAAGAGTGGGGGTGTTTTCTTTTTAGAGGTGTGAAAGGGGGGGGGGGCAAACGCGCGTGAGGGTTTGGACGCTAACACTTGTGTGCTTGTCTGCGAGTGTACAAATTTTCTTCGCAATGAAGCAAACGCTGCGTGGGCGGTATCGTTTCAGTTTCAGTACAACGACCGCTTTGAACAATAGCCTATGAAAACAGCGTCATGTCGTTGCAAATGTACTTACATTTAGGTGCACGCTATGGAACCCCAGGTGGTCCGAATTTCCGGAGCCTTCCCTACGGCGTCTCTCAAAATCATATGGTTTTTGGGACGTTAAACCCAAGATATTACTATTATATCTTTATGAAGACTACGTTCTACAGTGAGCAAGGGTGTTGATGTCATAGAACTGTGAGCAGACTGCCCTGGAAAAAAAACTGGGAGAGTTTTTTTTTTCTTTCCTCAGTACACGAACATGATGTCGGGTACAACGATCGCACGAAAGTGTGGCATGATACGAAGGTTTACGGCAAGGTGCGCATGACAATAATTTGCTTCGAAGTAAACTCAGGACGTGTTTGTATGAGAAATGTTTGTCTAGTTGCCGGCTTCTATTTACCAGCATAAAATCTCAAAATTCTCCCACAAAATAATTCACTGGTGTTTTTTTTTTCAGATTTTTTGTTTTCTCTACTCACGCACTTATGCATCGTGCTATATTTGTGCACTTGAAGAGTGTGCGAGTAAATTGAGAGCGCACGGCGTCAACAATTTTTGGAGCGGACTTTGGCATCCTTGACGCACTAAGTCAGGTTTCATCTGCATAATTTACCTGGACGACATATACTCAGCAGTGGCAAATCGGCACTAATTTATCGAGATGTTTCGACATCATTCTTCGAGCAAAACAGGTGTTTTTATTACACTAACGAGCTTTAAAGCCCAAACTATATGAATTATTTCTCTAAAGTAACATTGTCAGTTTCGTCAGAAATATGTAAGTATATTGGACTAATATTGTTTTGTGAAATAAATGATGCGCGTCATGGTTCACACTTTCTGCGGCGAATATTCTTAGGTCCCCCTTGTCTTTGTTTTTTTGCGTATAAGTTGTCTGAGTCCGTCGTATTTTTTTCATAACCACATGTCTTGAAGTTGAGTGAATGTTTAAGTTGAAGCATTGAAGGGGCGTTACATGTAGCAGACGAAGAGGCGTTCGGCTTCTTTGGCGAACTTCGGCAACGATGGCACCGCTTTCTGGCGGTTTCGACAGCCTCACAATGAGACTAACGGTCTTTTGCCGTTTTTCTAACCGACGCAACCAAGTTCAATGTCACTGACCTTGACCTTGATCGCTTGCGTGCGTACGTCTCAATATGATCGGCAGGCCGAATAATTAGCGGATAAATGTGCCGCGGTATAACATCAACTCTACCGCGTTTTCAGCCTACGCGCCATGTGAGCTTTGTAGCTGATGTGCCTTGATGCGAACCGGGTTCATTTGCTGGCCTCGGCGGCCACCGTTACTCGATGTCCAAGGGCGTGTTTAGATTTAGGTGCGCGTAAAAGG
Organism: Rhipicephalus microplus; assembly: GCF_043290135.1. Classification (NCBI taxonomy): domain Eukaryota; kingdom Metazoa; phylum Arthropoda; class Arachnida; order Ixodida; family Ixodidae; genus Rhipicephalus; species Rhipicephalus microplus. The sequence goes on from NC_134700.1 coordinate 286,967,182, forward strand.
ACGCCAGTTCGTCTGAACTGATCCGGGGTCTCCCAGTGCTACGTGTCTCATGCTCATATGCCGCTCATGGCACTCCAGAGTTCAATTGAATATTCCACCTGCTAGCCACTTAAAGACATGACTGGCGATAGATCAATGCATGCGTGCACGGTGCACTGTACAAACGTACGTCTAATCGGTCGCCGCTGTGCATTGCGCTTGATAAAAACGAGCGAAAAGGATTATGTCCTTCTCCCACCCATAATGCTCCTAATTAAGCGGCACTGTTCCACGCCACCGAAATTAGAGAATTAGCCCTGAGCGAACGTGAGTTCCCAGCGCTACCTGGGATTAACTAGTAGGCAATGTTCCCTAATTACATAGCTCTACGCGAGTGCACTATAGCGACAGCACTGCACCAGTTCGCGAAAACCATTCACGGATCGCTCGGTTGCTCGTGTCATACGTGAGCAGTTAAAAGCGATGCTCGATACACCGACCAAACTAGTCTGGTTTCAAGATATTGCGTAATCTGCAGACCGCACTGCATGATTAAGCTCGAATTGAACACCATTCGTAGAGAGAAATTAGTACACTAGGGGAAGCTGAGAGAGAGAGAGAGATGAAGCTGGGAGAGCCAGGGAAGTCAAAGAGGCCGCAAACCAGACGAGTGCAAGGATTGCTTTTCTACATTGTGGAAAAACAGTGGGAGTTACGTAAAGGAAGATAGAAGGGAAGCAAAACCAATTACAACGACTAGAAGTGGCTAGTGTTCCCAAGAAACGCTGACTACCACACTGGAAGATTACTCTTTCTGAATGCCCAAAAGGTGAATACATGAACGATATGTATGATGTACAGTAGCATTGATAAGATAGAGAAAGAGATGATTTAATACGAGAGAAAAGCTGAGAGGTCGGCCCGAATTGATTTTCTGAATTGCTACTTGGCGTTACGTAAAGAAAGTATAGACAGAAGGTGTTGATAATTATGAGGATGAAGGCGATGATGGATCGAAATCTTAAATGCACAAATGTTTTTAGCCTTTTTTTAGTCTGTAATTGACAAAACAAAACGTCAGCAGCACCGGGAAAGACGAAGATCAGCATCGGGCACTATACACACGCCTACACCTAGTGGTATGTGGAGTTCTACGTCCCCAAACCGCGGTGTGAGTACGAAAGACGCAGTGGTGATCCATACATCCGTGAATTTTCAACATCCGGTGTTCTTTAGTGGGCAATGACAACGCACAGCACACGCATCTTCAGCATTTTGCCTGCACTAAAACGCGACCCCCGCGTCAGGGATCGAACTGACGACCTTAACACCGTAACCACTCATTCACCATAGTGGATACACGCATACGTAGACTACTACTGTAGATATTCCACATTAGATTTTTTTTTCTCCACACGTGGCTGACACGAGTATAAACTAAAACAGAATAAATGCATCCAACTTAAGTAACCAGAACAGTCTCACATTTGCTAGTAAATTGTTACTTTTGCCCCGAGAGTTTGACACGATACAAAAGACGAAGAAACTAAAGATGGCTGGAAGCTTCCCGTCAGAATACGCGCCATTCTTTAAAGACGTCACGAATTTTGACAGTGTGTTCTTGCGACGGATTTTTCATGCATGACTATGTTTTATGCATACACATAATACAAACGATTGTGATGCATAAATAAAGTAAAAAAATCTCAGCGTAGCCCCCTTTGCCCATATGTCCCGTACAAAAGAATCCTCAATGCGAGAGCTGGGTGACCTTGGCGTCGTGCTTTCGAGTACGAGGTTGAGAGAAAACCAAGAAAAGCTTGTTTTAATTTTTTTTCTCAAATTGCCAAACGTTTTCTTACTGGTGTAGAAGTGCTTATTTAGTTTTGGAAGAGGAAGATAACCGGCAACTAATCACTCGTTTCTTTTTCGTCCCATTGAACGCAGAGCAACCAAATAAAAACACGAGAGTTCAGGGCCTGACAAAATAAACCGACGTAAGCCGGCTAATCCTGATCGCGTCGAGGCTTTGTGACGTAAATCCCCAGCAATAATTATTAATTCTGACCGCGGGCTTAAGCAGCTCCTCCTCGCGATGAACACTCGTTCGATGTCTTTGTGTTATTGTTTTGTTATTATGATTGGTCAACTTTTGCATTCTCATATGTTTATATCTTAATATTTTCCTTTATTATAACAATAATTATTATAATTGTTGTTGTTCTAATGGCTAGCGTATCTTATATCTGAATATTTTTTTAAATGGCACTACTTTTCAGCCCTATGGAAGTAATTGGGGCCGGTTATATGGTTGCATTAGTGCGGCATCTCAATGCACAATCAATGTTTAATGGGGCCAGGTGAAAAGACTGTTACCATGCAGACCATTCAGAAGCCAATACGCTAATGTACGGTAGGCAGCCAGATACTTTTTTGGTTAACCTACCTGCCTTTTGCCCTTCTGTTTCCTTTCTCTCTTGGAAGAAGTCGGCCACGTATATTTGCGTGCCTGTCAGCGACAATGAAGTAGTGCAGATGAAGTAGTGCGATTAGATTGAACTTCTGCTGAAAGAACACGCAGCGAAAATTGACCGCGTCGTAAGCCCTCGCACGCTTTCACTCATGTATACATCGAGCACACGACGAGTGGTGTGACATTATCAATTCATTCTTTATACGGAACATGACGGCGACACCCAAAACCAATATACAGCGTCCACATGAGTGTCAACGCAATCACAGTCTTAACTAAAGTGAGAATAACCCGTGACTAACAATTTTGACGAAGTAAGATCTATGCTTGAAAACACTGAGCGTAGTTGTTTCAATGCAAGTACCTTTATTTCATTTTTTAGCACGCTGTTGCGGAAGTTTGACAGGAGTTGCATAGAAAAAAATTCCGACCTTGGTTGAATATAGCGCGAGCAGAAGATTCAAAGGGTGAGCTTTCTTGCGCACAAGCGGGTAGCGGCCTCAGCCAAAAGCATTTCGAAAGGCCAGCCTGGATAAGGTTTTGCGCTCGTAGCTAAAACCCCTTTCCTATCCAAGGCTAAAAGCGGAGGAACACGACGCAGGCGCGCCTCGATTGCTCGGGCGGAGAGAAAACAAACTTTCGAACCGCGGAGCCAGTCACGCTCCTCTCGCTCATGCGAAATAGAGAGAGAGAGAGAGAGACAACTTCTGGCTGAGGAACGAAGCCACGTACGCAGAGATTAAACGTTGCGTTGATTGTGGCGTGGGTTGAAACGAGGAGCTTCCCTTCGCATCTACGGAAGGGACACGCGTCGACGCGATAGACTGAGAACTCCAGCGAGTGCTGCAAAACACGTGTGCACTCAGAGTGTACGCCTTGGAATATACACATCGTCACTATAACGAGGAGAAGGAATAGGCGGAGGTCACGTGATCCAGCCCGCAAAGAGAGCGTGATGTGTCGCGTTCGCGGGTAGCTCGTATCACTCTATAGAAACGCGCTGACAGACCAAAACAGAAACGAGGTGATTAATTAGTTTACTCCATCCTTCAGTTCATTCACACGCCTGGGTTAATCTTAGGAGAGAAGCGTAAGCGACACCCATTCGAGATAAAGAAAGGCACGTGTGCACGAGGTTGCTTCTTGAAGGAGGCTCGCGGAGAGGTCATGGTAGGCCAAACGCTCACAACATGCAAGACCAAGCCGAGTAGCTTTTAGACAAGTCTTGTTGCGTTTCGAAGAAGTGTTTGAACGCCGTTTCGTCCTTTGGGAGCCGGTGAGGGTGTCCTTCGTCGACCAGCGGTGTCCGGGTCACTGAGTGCTTGTTATAATCCCGCGAGGAACTGGTGTTCGCGAGGCGCCATTGTGTCTGTCGGTGCATTTTCGCTGCGGTATTCATCAGCAATTGTACGTACTCACAGTTTCACCAAGCACCACATTGAGGTAAGAAAATTGACAACGGTAACCTTGGCACGCTTAATGATAACGGTATTTTACTTTTAAGAAAATGCAAGCAATAAATTATGTTATGTGCATATTGAAAGCTTTATGTAGAAAGTGGTTATATATATATATATATATATATATATATATATATATATATATATATATATATATATATATATATATATATATATATAGAGAGAGAGAGAGAGAGAGAGAGAGAGAGAGAGTTTGTGTGTGCGCGCGCATGCGTACTTTTATGTTTGTGTAGCTCGTGAGAACATTGTTACTGGCTTGCAGTGCGGCTATCCCATCGAAAAATATTTACGTATTTAACATTCTTGAACATCAGATCTGTTTTACTTGGGCATATCGAATAACACTTTCTCGCCACAAGAACACCCTGGGTTTTCTGTAAAAAAAAAAACAAAACAAAAAAAAACGACCGTGGTTATGAGGCATGCTGTAGTGGAGCTATTTGACAAGCACTGACATCGCACAGTTGACGAGCTCGTGTCATGTCGCCTTTATGCAAATGTGACCATAACGCCTGGAATCGAACCCGCGACCATCGGGTCAGCAGCCGAGCAGCATACCCACTGATCCACTGCGGCGGCACTGCATTCTCACCGCAGTGCACCAACTAAAATGTAGTTTCTTAAACTATGAAGCTAAAAAATATATATATATGTGATGCATTGAGCCCCAAAATAATAATATTATTAGCAGAGTGAGAAAACCCAAAGCGCTTAATTTCTCGTTAAACTCTATTTTACGAGCAGACGACAGACAACAAATACAAAGCATAGGTGAGATAATTTGCATTACTTTACCGAAACGCGCGAATAGGAATGAAAAAAGGAATCAAGACGGCGCGGACAAAATGTTAGCGGCCGTTCGCACACCTCGTTTGTTTCCGCCTTTCAAGAAATTATGAAAACATTCGAAAATCCAAATAATGGGCCGGAACAGAGACACACCAGTCTCGTGCTTACGTGTCAACTTCACCACCATACATGTCAAGCCGACACGCCGACTGAACTTACGCTAATCGACGCCGCGACGTTCTCCGCAATCAGTGACGGCGAATCGGAGTTCGCAGTGTTGCAAGCGCGAGCGTGTGCACGGGGTCGCGTCGACTGCGCGAAGCCCGCGAACACCTGCTATGTATACCCACGCGACGTGCCGATTTCAAAACCTGCGCAGGTGGCTGCACAATCGCCCGCTTCGATTTGCGTGCGCCGTGATGCAATCGGCGATTGTGGCGATCACTATCGCCGCGTGAACACGAACGCGCATCGATATCTGTCGATGCGCAGTCGGAACGCAGAGCGAAGACAAAAGGCCGTTTCCAACCACTAGCGCATGCAAGCGAGCCGACTTGCAGATGGCATAGGTGCATTATGCAAAAGTGGAAAGCGGATTCGATGATTCAAGAAAGGTGTCGTGATTATGAATGCGATATCCACGAGCGGTGCATCGCGTGCGCATGTGGTAAGAACCAAGCACAATGTCATCATAAAAAAAAAAATAGCCAGTCGGCCAGAAAAACAGCGTCAATGCCATTACATAGCCTTTAAAACATCCCAGTGGCGGCAGCGAGCAGACGAAACAATGAAATAAAACCTAATTCAGATGTGTGGGTGCGCACGCACGCACGCACGCACGCACGCACGCACGCACACACACACACACACACACACACACACACACACACACACACACACACACACACACACACACACACACACACACACACACACACACACACACACACACACACACACACACACACACACACACACACACACACACACACACACACACACACACACACACACACACACACACACACACACGAAAGCACGTATCCACACGCAGTGAGAATCGAACACAGGCACAGGTCAACTGCTTGGCAAGCAGGTATTCTATACCACAGGCCCACAATATTTGTTGAAACAGAGGTGTAAAACAACATTCTATACAAACGTCATACAGGTGAAGAAGTCAGCTTAACACATTTTATATTGAGGGGCAGAAGCATGAAATCAAGCAGCCAGGCGCCAAAAGAAGTAAATTTATCAACGAGTGGGTGTTTCAAAGACCCGTCCATTATAAAACGCTCAGACATATTTAATGATCATTAGCAACATAACAGTAAACAAAATGAACAGCTGCGTAGGTTTGCGTATTGCCCTATGGACGCGTAGTGGCCCCTTAGCTGATTTGCAAAGGAAATAATTGTGGCGTAGTGGTCACTTAACAAGTGTGCTTGCAATGGGAATTCAATGATGTTTTGAAACGGCCAATGTTACGCGCCCAATCGTTCCTTTCCATACGGCCCGGTTGAGGCATGCACCGCGAACCCGAAACTATAGTCAAGCAGTCTAGGAGTCGATGCTGACGAGCTCCAATTCCGCTATCCCGATCTACTCTTGCAATGAACGCAAAGTTTCAGCGTCTTCCAATTTTACAACTAACAAGCGGCCAGTATTTTTAAAAAATGGCAGCATATCCACGGAGTGAATGATGGGGAGTGGGGCGAAGCATTCGTCCGTCCATTCGTTCTTGCTTCCGTCCGTTCCTGCGTACGTCTGTGTAACCATCCATGCGTCCATCCACCCGTCCGTGCGTGCGTCTGTTCGTGCATTCGTCCTTGCGTTCGTCCATGCATCCGCGCCTGCGTCCGTTCATGCGTCCATCCATGCATCTGTCTGTGTGTCCGTTCGTCCATCTATTCAGCACTCCAAGTACCACCATGTCGCATCTTTTCATCATATATTCTCCATATGGAAGCAGCACCGCCATCCAGCGGGCATTTCAAGGACTAAACGGGAGGTGGCACATGCACACTTTCTTACGGCTAGCGTTTCGGGTTTACTTCCCACCTTTAACCACCTCGAGTTCATGGTATATACTAGTTCACTGTATTCATGGCTATGCGGCCCAACGCTCGCTAAACATTTCTAAAACCAAGGAGGTTACACCCAGCGAGTATAACGTAGCAACCCTTTCTTGTCAGATCATGCTCAATGTACATGCCAATAGTTGCTAATGGGGATCGCAGCGTGCGCGTTACCTAAAGGCCGAATGCTCCTGTCTTTCATTCACCCTTAGCAGCCATTAACATGTGCATTGAGCACTATCTTTTATTGTTCAACAACGCACAGAAGAAATCTCTCACCGGAACCACCTTGGAGGTCAAAATCATAAGGACCGCAATTTCGGGTATGTGCCACTGGTGGTTACGTACTACGAGGGACGCACAAGCCACGCCATAAGGAGCTTCGCCCCTAAAAAATTCAACTTATAGGCTCTGCGCGTCTTCAATTATCGCAGTATTGTTTTGAGCCATATAGATAGAACACGTCAGGATATTTTTGCACGCCTCAAAAGTCGACGATTAACAATGATTAGGTAATGAACTTTGTAAGCTGTAACTCGGGCGAAATATCTACATTGCAACACTTGTAGCGCTTGCTCATAAACATAAACTGTTGATTCATCTTCAAGACAACTCCCATGATTATTTTTTTCCAATCTTTCTTTAAAGCAGGCGAACTTTTAGAGAATTGTCACGTGACAACAGTCTGACGCGCGCCGTATCATATACCACGGTTTCGCTCCTAATATTCCACGAGTTATCATTGGGAAAACTACATGACGTCTTTGAAAGGGCATACGGGACGTTTCTCATGGTATACAACCAGCGTCTACACTGGCATGCTTGGGACGCAGTTTTTGCATGAACGGCTGCTGCCTACAAAATGGCAGCTCAGTATAGTTTACGCAAACTAAGCCTCTGCTATTAGCGCTATGGGTATTGTTGAATAATCGCACCACGTGATTAGTTGTCTTACGCATTAAGATTATGGTGCACCAGCTTCCAAGCTATCACGTAAAAACATTTCTTTCTCGAGGCATCCAGGATAGGACCTCATCCTTCTTCCTTCCTCGTGTATATATATATATATATATATATATATATATATATATATATATATATATATATATATATATATATATATATATATATATATATAGGCGTTTATGAAAAGGTGAATAGCGTGAGCAAAAAAGGTGCGTCCTTGATTTCTTGGTGTTCATCGAAAGGTGCGCGATGCGTCTAACTTGAGGAAAAAAAAACGAAACAAGAAAGACAAGAGTACTCTGCAAGAACACGTAGAGAGAGCTTGCACAGACGCTGCTGCAGTGGGTGGTGCCTCGCGGAGTGCACTACCATGTTCGTCAGCGACAGTGAGAAATGAAGCGAAGCAGCGAGCGAATAATTCACGCCAGCAAGCCCGACTCGATGGCGGCACCATACAGTATACACATACGCTACACACACAGTGTGCGCTCACGCGGGGTGGTGTTTACTGCACCGCGTCGGTGCGTTGCCGGAAACGCCGTAGTCGGGCTTCCGGTTTTTACACGGCCTGTGTGTAATGTCACATATTTTTTTTTTTTGGCGCGAGAAAACATGGAAGGAACGCACGTTGTTCTCTTATATACGCCGGCATTCTTTGAGAAAACACACAGGAAAAAAACAAAAACATTTAATGAACGATGAAGCGAACTCGAGTCTGCAGACGGTCGGGTTATGGGGTCAAGATCACTCGATGCTGCTGTTTGCTGCGTCACCTAAAAATGATAATGCACATACATCACTCCTCCTTGGGGAGGGAGGGAGGGAGAAAAAAATGACAATTTTTTTTTATAAGGACTGAGACTTGCAGTTGTGACCCCGTTCGTGCCTGCATGTGCTCGGCTAGATCGTCACTTGGTCTAATCTTTTTTTTATCGTTTTGATTCAACTTGTGCAAACGTGATCACGAAAGAATGGAACCTTAGTTCATTATTGTTGTAAAACAATTAGTAGAAGACACGTGGCCGTGAAGCGTATTATTATTATTATTATTATTATTATTATTATTATTGCAACTGATAGCCCAGAGAGTTTAGTTATTGTCCTTCGTACAGGATAAACGTAGAAGTAGCCATTATCATACGTCACTTCCTGGGAGAACGTTTCTAGTGCGGGCTCTTTCGCATTACAAGCGAGCAAGTTACCCTACAACTATTACTTGTACTATTATTACTAACAGTACAGAAGAATGAAAAGGAGGCAACCATGACATTCACTCTCTCAATATTGCAACACGACAAGCTGGACAGAGAAATTCATAAGTACAATTCGTGTCCGGTTGCAATCAGTCACAGACGCTCGGACGGTCTCTTCATTTGCAGCACCTCTACCCGTATCGGAAGTGAAAAACCGATATTATTCACGAAAAATCATATAAGGTAAGCAGTGCAGGCGATCAACTTACCTGCCGCACATGTAATTACAACATCGGCCGCACTGTCCAGCAAAGAGAAGTAAATTAATGAGATTGATTGATTGATTGATTTGTGGGTTTTAACGTCCCAAAACCACGATATGATTATGAGAGACGCCGTAGTGGAGGGCTCCGGAAATTTCGACCACCTGGGGTTCTTTAACGTGCACCCAAATCTGAGTACACGTGCCTACAACATTAAATCAATGAGAAATAAATACACAACTGTAAAAATCTTAATAAGCACAAGTATATGCCGTCTAGTCAGTCAAAAAAAAAAAAACCAAGTACGGTCAATTCTAGTTCATTGAAACTCGAAGGCACCTCTGCATATTGTCTGAATTATTAACAAGTTTGAATTATCACAAGTTCTTGCATGTATGACTCTGGAAAGGTGACAGCACACATTATTATTAGGCATTAATTTTATTTTATTTTAATTTTATAATTTTCTGTTTTAAAAAAATACAACTGCACAATATAAACAGAAAGAACCAGCGTAGAGTTCACAAGCTTATTGGCTATTTACTGCTGACCAGCCTTTTTAAAAAAAAATTGTGAACTGGCAACTGCTTCTATGCTATATGTGCCTTCAACACAAAGCTACCACTTGAAAAGCATTCCGGTCTACCGTGCTTGTGGTTCATTTAGAATGCTTGTTTACTAGCGAAGTCTTTTTCCTTGAAAGCATGAGAAGATGATTTCTCATTTTTCGACTGTTATGCGATTATATAATAAGCACGCACGGTTTCGAATAACAGTAGGGAAATCAGTAGGTATTTTCCTGTATGGACACGCAAAGAGTTACAAATTGACTAAATGACCGAGTTTAAATTAGGCGCCTTTTATGTACGTTGAAAGAATAGTGGGCCAACGAAAAATATGACCTTTATTTGCATTGTGTGTTTAGAAAAAGTTGTTAACGATTTAGAGTACGATGTATACTCAACTATGAGAGAGCAAAAAGCCGTCCCGTGTAGTACAGAAAGCAAATAACAAAAAGCACTGTACAAATTATCAAAGTTTGAATTATAGCGAGTGTACTGCATTGCAAACGAGGTTTTCGGCACCTCTAACGCGTCGTGAGGTACACGGTTTCCAGATCGTTTTCGTCAGTTTGCTGCGTTTAGCGCGCGAAGGGCGGTGACGACAAACGTCGCCTGAGGAAACAACTTCTCCCGCCACAAAGGAGTCTTATTCTTACCATCTTCCTCCCTCTCTGGCGAAACACACAGGCACTTATTTCCAAAGTAGTGCAGACTCAACATTTCCAGAGAAACGTGACGAATCTCGAGAAGCATATAAAAAGAACTCGGAAATAAAAGCGAGTGCTGAGGTAAACAAAGGAATAAACAAGACAACACAGAAGTACATACAGAGAGAGAAAGTGAGAGCGAGAGAGAGAGAGAAAAAAAAGCAGAGAGCAGGAAGATAAAAACCCCGAGCGCCGTATAGTGCACGAACTTGTTTGTGCGCATTGAATTAGCATAATCTCGGGCATCCGGAGAACCGCTGTCTTAAAAGACGGCATTTCTGCGGAGACGACCAAGTACGCGTGTTCCCGGTGCCTTGCGCGAGTTTCTCTTCAATCCCTCTTCTGGGAGGACTTGACGTTTCCTTCGGAAGCTTATACACACCCACTGCGCGTATAAACGAAAAAAAAAAGCATTGTAGGCATGATTCAGACAAAAAGAAAGCTAAGGCGTGGTTATAGTTGATTATGTGATACCTTAAAAGGAACCTTGAAAGGACATTTACTGGTCCTCGGTCAGATATTTTTTGTTTCCGCCAAAAACTGCTGTACTTACATATTTGGACGGACACAATTCACGTGAACTCGCCTCTTGTGTTTTCCATCGCTTTACTCACTATCGTATTTGAAAATGCCCTTTACCACAAAATAATAGTGCAAGACAGTTAACCGGATACATTTATCAGGTCAGCCTCCCTGCCTTTCTTGACTTGCGAGAAAAGCTGTACTCTCGATATCACCTCGCCTGAAATAGCTGAAAAACAAAGGAATATTTAAAATTATGAAATAACATTCTGAACAAAGAAAACAGTACACAGAAAACAATTGTATCGGGCCAGTTGGTATCAATCCATAAGCGCTTCTGTTGTGTGTTCTGTGTAATAGTGGCTGCGCTCCCTGCCAAGATGGTGCACAAAAGTCGTGCATGAAGAAACGTCGTGCATGCAGGAAGCTGTTCTTTGCAACCTTATTGTATTGCGGGGCTGATTCGGAACAGGGCTACAGCACAACTTGTTCCCCCGAGCCTAGAAGGAAACTTGCGAACACGGCTTTTATGCCGAACTCTTGAAAAAGGCTAAAGAGAATACGTAACAGTGCACAAAACAGCAGCGCAAGACGGCACGCCGTTTAGAGCATGCGAGAGTCGCACAGCAAATAGACTGAAAATTGGGTGTCCGTAGAACACGGCACTACAGTATGTACGTCAGTATAACCCATCGTTTTCCGCCCACTTAGTCAACTTTTTAAGGGCACGGTCGCGGAATGTGACTCTTGTTTCTTTTCCGAAGACTTTCGGTCGAACCCTCCCGGTTTCGGAAAATATTGAGAAGCCATCTTTTTAAAAAGATTAAGAAATAATAAAACCAGTACTAAACCGATGATTGAGGTAAAAAAGTTATATTACATACATATGATACGAGAAGAACACAAGCTCAGTTAAATCAGGTAAGGGGCAATTACCTCGCACGGTAATGAAACAAAATAATAAAATGGGCTGATTAAAGGAGCGCGAAGCTCTATTGCGAGCAGCTGTGACCACTGCGGCATCTGGTGCAGAAGTTCTGAATCACACGCTTCTTTCTGTGTGGCCTCTGAGATTCGCCCCGCCTGCGCAATGACACTCAATAGTAATCCAAATGGAATACACCAGCCACGGGCAAGCGTCACCACAGGAGACGTCAGTCGAGGATAATGGTGGCCTCCAATTTTTTACTACACCACATGTATCCAGAGCAACCTAAAGCATAAGCACGGCGCACACATCGGTAATAAGCTTATCAAAAAACAGACCCAGGTATGATGTCGACATGATATAAAGATAAAACACAGTCCTCATTGCAATGCAAGCCTTGCACTCAAGGCTTGCCTTAGAGGGAGAGAAAAAAAAGATGAAGAAGTTAACGACTGCAATGTCGCGCTCCACGAAATAATGTTTGTACACTTCATAGTGATCTCCGGGATCACGAAAACAGAAAACTATGTTGACTGAGCTTCCGCGCAGTGAACGAACAGATGCCGATATCACCGGCGATGATGATTTAACGAAGGCCGTCGCACTGAGATGGATGAATGGATGAAAAACTTCATTAGGGTCTTGAAGAATTCCACCCCAGTCGCCATGAGAAAAAAAACAAAAAAATAAAGGAATAGTCGTTGATACGCAAAAAGTAATGACAAAAAGGTTGTGCGAATTGAAGTGGGGCGCCGTTATATAAAGCGTACTCAATTAATTAACGGCAAGCAGTGGCAATTACGTAACGACAGCATCTCTTTGCTCTAGGCAAACAAAAGAGAACGTGAGGAGGTATCTAATGGCGGGGGGGGGGGGGGGGGGATGGCTATTGCCAAAAACAAGAGGCACGCGAGTAAGACGATGTTTCCGAAGACTAAGTACCCTACAATGTGAGAAAGAAGTGGGCACTGCCCTAATTAGAAGAGCACAGAGGGCCCCCCCAGACATGGGCGCGAACTGCGTGTTCGTTAGATAGTGTCTTTGAAGTAGATGTTCCATCTCCTCCTCATAGTGATCTTAAGGTCAATACTCTCACGCGATGCACCCGTAACGTCGTGATATAAAGGAGCCGGCTGGTGTAAGATCGTTCGATTTAGATTTTATGAGCGTCACGTGTAGAATCAAGAAGCCGGGGATAAATGAACACCAAGAAGGAAACATTGCGGAGGAATATTTCACGGGAGTCGCAAGTGGCGTTCGAAACAGGACAGTAACAACGTTAGAATATTTGTTGCACGTTTGTTCGGGCTCATTACGATAGCTAGTCACGATGGCTTGATAGCCGGGATAGTACAAGCGGAGTGCTACTGTCCGCTGCAGTCATGGAGAAGTCCCGTTTAAATGTAGACAGTTTTCTTTTATGTTTACAGTAAATCTTGCTATTCCGGTTGCTGACCCGCAGGTCGCGGGTTCGAATCCCGGCTGCGGCGGCTGCATTTCCGATGGAGGCGGAAATGTTGTAGGCCCGTGTGTTCAGATTCGGGTGCACGTTAAAGAACCCCAGGTGGTCGAAATTTCCGGAGCCCTCCACTACGGCGTCTCTCATAATCATATGGTGGCTTTGGGACGTTAAACCCCATATATCAATCAAATCTTGCTATTCCGTTTTTCTTGTTACCATAGGAAGATTATGCATTCGAGTTTTTCAAAACTTCGAAATTATCTAATCACGTAAAATTCTCGGACAACAATTTCTTACAGTTGATGTAAGTCAAAAGGTTAGACAAAAGAAAAGCAACAAATAAATAAATTGTACCGCGTATGTCATTAGTTTTTTTCATCATCTATCTCTTGTGCTTTCCTCTAATGACAATAATGATGATCGAATGATTATAGAGAGCGGGATAATTACATTAGTTAATGTGGCAACGTCCTTTCATTGTATATGTATTTTAATATGTGTTACGACACGTTTATGGGGTGGTGTTTCAGAGCGGAGCTGTTATGCTTCTCATTATGCAACTACGGCTTCGTAAATACTACCATCATCATAAATAGACTTTACCTTTCAAGTAACGCACCAACTTCTGCAACTCAAAAACCCCGTCGGCACTCTCTCTTCCTCCTCTTTATCTTCTACTTCGCTCCCCAACACATGTGCCAACAGCGTGCGCTCGCCCGCTGCTCCAATATGTCCGACATACATACATACATACATACATACATACATACATACATACATACATACATACATACATACATACATACATACATACATACATACATACATACATACATACATACATACATACATACATACATACATACATACATACATACATACATACATACATACATACATATCTATCTATCTATCTATCTATCTATCTATCTATCTATCTATCTATCTATCTATCTATCTATCTATCTATCTATCTATCTATCTATCTATCTATCTATCTATCTAAACCCCCACCGAATATCTATAATATCAAAAGAAAGGAAGATCGAAACCTCGCGTAGAGTTGCTCGGAGTGGCGGATTAGGCCGCGACAATACCGTGCATCTCACCGAGCCGCCCGCAGTGGCTTCTAACAAGATTAAGCCTCTGCCAGCCCTCTGCGGTCGAGCGGCGGCTGACAGGAAAAGGAGCCTATTTTTTCGTCGTGGCGAAGTATAAGCTGCGCGCATTGCGGGAAAGTAAGCGTACGCGGACGAACGCAGGTCGGAATGAGGTAGCGGCATCCTCCCGCGACGCGCTTAACAGGGAAGCCACTCAATTATTGAACAGTATCGCCGAGACTTAGTTCGTAGGTGGTACTCCACATAAACTTTTTCTTCGCAAGTCCGCGAACTGCGGCAAAGCGATGCTCGTTCGTTGACTATGAACAGAAGAGTCTAGTCGGATCTCTGCTATTAAAATTCTAGCTTCTTCACGAGCTTATGAAAATTTACAGAATATAAAGCTCCCGTAGACGCACGCGTGGGCAGTCAAGAACATCGTTTAAAGTTGGAGAGCAGAGTGCAATCACAGAAAATAGTTTTAGTGCAGCGATAATCCGGGTTCAAAGCAGGCGATTTTAAAGCATCGGTGGTCGTGCAACTATAAACATGTACTCATTGTATTTTTTTTAGTGCAGTGACAGCGCTCGACCAACACGCATAGACGCTTATATAACAACTAGGGTAGGGCGGGTAAAATGAGACACTGAGAAAAAAACGCGACAATTTGCTTTTGCCGACATCTGTATATATATAATACAAAAAGTACTTTTCTTTGTTTATCTATTTCAGCTATAGGCGTTGTAGATGTCTTTTTTTTTACGTGTACATGTTTCTCATTGCTTACAGCGTTTGCATAGGAAAAATTATGCTGCTGATGTCGACGTGTTCGTGACCCGTCAAAAAGGGGCGAAATTCTGCTGGGCCAAATTTTTGAATCCGTGGACGAAGCTACTCTGAAGTCAGTACAACTTACGTATTTATGTTGTTGCTTTATTCTGCTAGCTACATACCACCAAATGTTTGGTTGATTTGATGCACGGTGCTAAATCGAGTTTTTTTTTTAATTAGGGCATGTGGGAGGGGCAGGACGTGATATAGACACCGAAATGCCCTTATGAGAGTCTCATTAGGTGAAACATTTACTCGTACTAATTATATATAATAATTTTTCGTTCAGGAGGGTTAGGACATACAATAAAACATTACAAAACGCTTCATGGGTGGAAAACGACATAAAAAAATAACACTGACTGTTGTCGAAGACAAGACTCACTTCATTTGCGCGACGTAGAAGCTATTCCGCGTTCCAAAGAACGCTCTCAAATGGCGCATGAAAAAAAAAAAAAATGGGAAGAATCTCGAAGTCAAGCCTTTCAGAAACGCGTCTTGAAAATTTTAATAGGATCCTTTTCATGCCGAAATTTTAAAATATAACAAGCGATACAAAATCAAATTCATCGCCTCATAAAACCCGGCTGAGAGGTTGAAAGTCACAAAATGCCCATGCAGTTCTGCATCAAAACGACAAACAGCGGCGAAGAAGATGCGTCAGAACATGTCTAGCCTCCAATCACTGAATAATCTAAAGAAGTGCAAGCGTTCAACGAGAGACACCGTTAGCACAAAGAAAGGCTAGGGGTGCTTGATCTGCTAGGAGTTTTGGAGAAACACAGCGCCGGGTTCTGTCTGGATTCGTTTTGCGTATAGAGTGCAAGAAGTGGACTTACGAAGACGGCATGAAGGCCCACGGAGTGAACTTCAGGTGCTTCTACTGAAAAAATCTGAATGGATTAATTTCTTTTTTTCATCCTGTCTCGTTTTGCCCCGCAGGTTGGGGCAAAATGAGACATCTGGTGCATTATTTACTGAATTTTAAAGCATTGCTTTGAACTGTGGCAATACGGACATATTTATGCAGCAGGTACCTTGCACCCAAAGGAAAGTTTCTGTATTGACATTTAGTGGTAAAGAGTGAAAGAAAAAAATATTCATTATTTTCAGATTTTTGTCGCATTTTACCCCACTCTACACTAGTGAACAACACAGCGCCGTAAAATATCGCTATATTGGCATTGATAACAGAACGCACACTAGGGCATTGACATGGTATCTCGTAATACTACAACTACTTTCAAACAGGCAACCAGAATGACCCTATACAACAACGGTATACGGATAGGCACACACCACCTGATTTCGCCGGCTTCTTCCAGAAGTTGCAAGACGAAATATGCGACACTACGACTTGGGTGAATCGTGCCCCACACTTATAGAACTGGGCTACATTTCACTTCTGCGGGCAGTGTTGTTCCGCACTATAGCGAGTTCGGCGCAGTGTCAGAAACGCTACGTTACGTTAATGGGGCTGACGTTAAAGAAAGAAAAAAAACAACAAAAAAGCGATTGTATCTTTTTTTATGATTGACGTATTCGTTCTGGGCTGTACCATGTACGCACTTGTAACGTGAATACAAATAAATGTGCTGTTTTTCTTGACTCTGGCTAGACGAAATAATTTCGTGAAGGTCCAGGTTTTCGTTCCCCGCCATGGAAGCCCAACTGTATTGTCGTCATCATGAAAATTAGGCGAAACTTGGCACTATCTAATTCACACACACCTTCGACGCGCGAAAACTCAAGGTCTCTGCTGTGGTTACGGGCGTGGGTGAATCTGTGTGAATGAGGATTCAACAAGTTGCGCCCGATTCTTCAGATGGCGACAATTGCAGCTGAGCTTCCATGGCGGGGAACAGAAACCAACTAGCCGAGCGGCGAATTCCAATACGTAATATCAAATGTGTGGGACGGAAAGCGTTACAATTTACTTTTTTTCATATCCCCGGCCGCTCGTAGAATCAATTTATCTCTTTTATAGATGTTTGGTGCGGTCGCTTTTACAAACCACGATCAGTGCTTCCGAACAGAAATTTTGCTACAATGTCTCAAAGCGAAATTTATGTTCTTTCCACAGCAACCCACACTCGGTTTCACTAAGAAATATTGTCAAAATATCTGCCGCAATTCTCCAGCTCTCAGATGCCCACTGGCTGAATTTTTTTAGATACAGAAACGATTGGAAATTGGAGTAAAGTGAAATGGGTTTGCATTAAGGTCTTAATGCTCAGACTATAAAATGCCCGCTATGAAAGCACCAACATCTTTTTAACGGTCTTCAGGAATTATTTTAATATCGCAATAATCTCTCGTGGATTAAAAGCGGCGAAAAGGAGACATCAAAGGCAGTGACCGAATGGTTTTCATGGAAAGCTTAGGACGTACACGTTAAAAGCTTTTCCTGCTGCTGGCTTTCATGTCCCAAAAAGTTTGAAATTACCTTCAGCGAGGTTTCTGTTTAACAGTACCTCGTCTATGTGTATATAAAAAGCACTACTTTACAATTTACTTCATATGTCCAGCAGCTAGCAAAATTTGTTTATATCTCCTATAAATGATTTTTACGAGCGCTTTTTAATCCACGAAGCAGTACTCACGAGAACAAAGCGATTGCATGCAAGTGGATAATATATAGCGCACTTTCACAGATATGAAAACGCGCGAATGAGTTCCCGCATACAACCCCCTCTCCCCATTTTTTTCAGGCGATTGCTTATTATGAAGTTGTAAGGCGAAGTTATTATAGGGCAAAGCTACGCAGCCCTCCCCCCTGATACCGCACCCAACTTACCGCAACAACCGGCACCCCCTCACGCTCTTTCGTCCAACAAGAGTTAGGCGGGGCGTTTCCTCCCCGTCTACAAAACCATCGATGGCAGCTCTCGCACGCGGGGCAGTATTATCGCATGAGTGAAGCGACGTATGTGACCACTCATTTCATCTCTGCCTTAGTCATGTCCACCGATAACGCAACGCAGTACATACTACGATCTGGGTGATGTTATCCTTTTGGACTTTATTCGGAACATGACGGCGACGACAGAAACTCGCCAACAGTGTTTATATAAATTGGTATCACAAACAAATATTGAAGCCATGTTTTTGGGTACCTGATAATCTACACATAGCCTGGAATAATTGGTTGACGCACGTTCATTAGAAATCGTAAAAAGACATAAAAGAAAAATAGAACCAATATTACAAAATATTCGAATCCCGGCTGCGGCGGCTGCATTTCCGATGGAGGCGGAAATGTTGTAGGCCCGTGTGCTCAGATTTGGGTGCACGTTAAAGAACCCCAGGTGGTCGAAATTTCCGGAGCCCTCCACTACGGCGTCTCTCATAATCATATGGTGGTTTTCGGACGTTAAACCCCACATATCAATCAATATTACAAAATAATAAAGTCGTCGAATATGCTTTGTGCAGCGTCTTATCTGAAACAAGAACAAGGAAAGAAATATGAATGAAAAACAAACCATTCTATACGAAAGTGAACAAATAATAGAGAGCGCGAGAAACTGTGTTCAAAGGGTGTTTCCACAAAGCAAGACACGCCGAGTGCTGTGTCCAACTCGGCCGATCTCGGGCCCAAGTGTCGTAAAGGAAGCTTTTACGGTCGTGCTCGAGACAGCGCGAACAAGCTGCCGGTGTCACAACGAGTACGTCAACGAGTGGGACGCGCGATGAGCCTCGTCCGCGGCAAGTGGGGAGCTCAATATAATAGTTCCGCGAAGCAAGCGGAGGTTGCGACACGGGAACGAGCTTAGCGCGCGTACATTGGACGTTGTTTCGCGTCAACGCTTTTCAGGGCTTTTTTTCGAATTTCCTTAACGGCGTGGAAGCCTCGCGTTCAGTGGGTGACGGAAATGACGCTGCTGACGAGAGTGCTTTACGTTCCGCTGCATGTAGCAGCATTCACCCGAAAACACTGGCACCCTCCCTCCTACGCACAAATCTTGCCTCAGTATAGTAGCCGTAAAAGCAATATGCTTGTCTCAGCGTAAAATGGCATAGGGGCGCGTGTTGCAATAGCATAGCGGTTTACTTTGGAAAATGCAAACCATGGCTAGAGTCAGCAAGAATAGCTTACTCCATGATGTTGGCCAACGGCTCTATATGATGGATATATGAAAGGATGAATGAACGCGCGTACAAACTGACTGATAGATGGACAGTTCCAAGGAGCAGTATTGATTGATTTGATTGATTCGTTGATTGATATGTGGGGTTTAACGTTCCAAAACCACCATATGATTATGAGAGACGCCGTAATTGGAGGGCTCCGGAAATTTCGCCCACCTGGGGTTCCTTAACGTGCACCCAAATCTGAGTACACGGGCCTAAAAGGAGCAGTATTGTCGCCCTAAGCTTACACGTGCAGCTTTAGGCGCTTTACATAAAGAACACAGAAGTACTTCCAACTGTCTAGGGATACGTATTGTGTTCCAAAAACATACGACCTCGTCAGTAGAGAAATGAACCTGCAAACTTGTGGTCAGAGAATGAAACGTGCTTGTTGTCCCCTATTCACCGCTGCAGTGACCAATGTTTCGATTTTCATGGTTTTACCAAACACGTATTGATCGTATCACAACTTCGATAAACTTTGTGGGTGGACATTTCGAGTAGGTGCGTCGAGTATTAATATTGCCGCTCGTTCGCCACTATTGACGCAGTTGCTGAGCTCAGAATACCTATTTTTCTTGAGTGATAATTTGGTGCTTTGCATTGTGCCTTCATGCGATCAGCCTTTTACTTAGCATGTTCGCGAATCAATACTTTCCCACGTACGCAACATCAGCGAAAGCATTATGAAAGCCTGCCTCTAAAGACCTCCAGGTTTGAAGCACTGGGACATACGAGAATGCTGTGCTGGCGATTACAATTACTTCTGCAATCACTGACGTTTTGTGTACAGTGGAAAAAAAAAAAGCAAGGGTTCGGCGGCCTGAGTCAAGACGGTCCTCGGTATGTTTACTAAGGACCTCGTCTTTTCTCGTTCTGGCAGCGAGAGAGAGAGAGGGGGGGGGAGTTGCTAAAGCGGAATAACGCTTCGCCAGGATGCGTTCTATTTCGGCACCTGCCGGCCACTTCGCAACTAGGGCGCGCCCCGCTTGATGACTGGTTTGAATCTATAGTGCGCGGAGAAGAGAGAAATGTGTCGGCTGGACCAGTCGCGACCGCCAAGCAGTGACCGCAAAGGGTTCTACGTCTTCAGAACCAATATTTGCTCGAGATTCATTGACAAACGAGGTCCTGACCGGCGAGGCCTTAGCCTCCGCGACGTAGTGAACGTGTGCTGTTTGGACAAAGTGCAGTAATTGCCAGCCATATTCACAAGTCCAGAGAGGTGAGTGCGTGAAGAGTGCATAGAAAACGAAGAGTAATACCGCGAAAAGGAAAATCGGGAGAAGAAGGGGAAAGAAAATATATTGAAGGATCGATGACCGCAGGAGTTGCAAAAATGCTTTCACCCTAACGCGCATTCTCGTGCGCAAAAACCACATAGCGCCGTTGTTATCGCGAATCTGTTTGCGCTTACTATTTACGATCAAACAGTTGAATAACTAACTTTGTGCCTGGCATTTCTTGTTTGGCGATGCGAAGAGAACGAGCTCGCGTATTTATATTTTCGTTCTTCCATTGCACAAGAGTCATTATTAAATATTATTATTATTATTATTATATGGTTTATTTATTTATTTATTTATTTATTTATCGACTCATTGATCTCCTTTTACTACCGTAGGCTGCAAACGGGTATTTACGCTTATTAACCTCTCAGCACATTGCTTTTTCTTTAGGATCTCTTTTTCTCTGTTTTTTTGCTGTTTTTAAGAACGAAAAGGTTCAGCAGCTTAGGAAAAAAAAATAACACTACATCGAAGCCAAGTCTTCTTGGTTGCTGTCATAGCGACGGCTTTGAAACGTGCCCAAACAAATGGGCTATTCGTGGCCGAGGTTCTTTACTACGGTCTTCGCTTCAAGGCAAGGGCACACAACAACACATTCGCGCTGCATTCGATATCCCAAATATCCCACGCACACGAGCCACTAAGTCACGTTCTCGCATAGAACCGCTCCGAATCCATATGCCAGACACGGTCGTATCGCAGCCAATGAAAAGAGGCGGCGCGTGCCCCGACCTCACGCACGTTGGCTTCTCCGCCATACAGCGCTGTGTGAGTGAGAAGCCCCCTTCAAAACGCGCGCGCTGCCAAGATTGATGACTCGCGACAAACTATATAATGGAATCTCGCATCGCTCCAAGCACGATGCCGCGGTTGGGCACGACGACTGCAACGCGCCCTATAGTTGTAAGGCTTGTGACCGCAAAACCTGCACGCGAGAAGGCGACTGAGTTCGGAAGAATGCTTTAATTAAACCAGCACGGCTATCAGAGCTTCCGTGCACATTCTGCGTGAGGCGTGAAGCGAATTCGTTATAGTTTTGTTGTATATGCCAATGCTACGAATGAAAAACCGCGTGAGGAAGGCGAACATAAAACAAAAAAGTGGTGCTATGATTGCTGTAGGGGCGAAGGATACAGTAGCTCCTGAATACAGGAGTAGTTTTTTTTCTTTTTAAGAAGGCGAAGAAGCAGGGAGTAAACTATAGGCCAGAATTTCGGCGAGTCAACACTACGGTATGCATATAATGCTTACGGTACAGGTTCATATCCTACTAACTGTGATTTTTTTTTTTAACCAGGATGTCCTTGACTTGTCTGCTGGTTTTACCTTAACGAAAACAAACAAAATTTAGATTGGCAAGAACAGGCGCATGCCGTCTTAAAGAGCTCCTCAATCACTCCGAGCTCCAAGGCAGAAGAATGGCTTCTTTTTCACTTTCACTACTCTTCCTACCAGCGATATCACCTCCTTGGCAATTATTTCTTCATAGAGAACGCTTACAAAGTCAGCAACTTGTAATCGAAAAAGTCAAAAACGGGGAAACATGAAGCGATATCTATTGGTGGCGTACGACAGTCATGCGAAACAAAGAAAAACGTGTGGACGAGTGTATGACAACGCAACGTAGGAGACGAATACCAGCTGATGTTCTTCGCACATGGACCTGATGACAGTTTGTAGTTTAATCACGTCACGTGAATCACTTTCTGACGTCACGAAGGGCGCGGAAAAGACGACAAACGCCAGGAGAGAATAACGCGGCCGTTCTTTTGAGTCTTTTTAGGAGCCCTTTGAAAAACAAGTATCAGTGATTAAGCTTCTCTTGTCGAGTATCTCCTAATCTGAGATATGTGTGGCAGACGAAATACCAAAAGCACTTTTTTCTCCCGAATATTTTTTTGTCATAGATGTCATAGATCCAATGCTTCACTACGCAAACTTGAGACTGACAAACTTGACCTGTTGCCGCTATGGAGAACGCAGTCAGAACACTGACCACGGTGATGTTCTTCGTCCTAGCACCCGCCACTTTGTAGTCGTAGATCCGCAAACTCTTGGCTCATACACACCCAAGACTACGAGCAACAAGCAGGGTGGTAAAAATTAAATATTTCAAATAATTCATGTGTTTATCTTTCTGCCCACATCTTTGTTAGCACCTATCTCATTTTAGAAACTACTCTATTGTATGAATATTTTGTAAATGTGCTCTGGAACTAAATAAAAAAGCTATAAAGAACAAAATGTGAAAAAAAAAAGAACGTGCATGATAATTGTCTGAATGTCTTGTGTCAGACTTCCACTGCACGGTCCAAAAACCTCCACTTCTCTTTTGAAGGCTTCGTTGTCTCGTTGTGAAACCTCTTCAGAGAATTAAAAAGAAGCGTGGTATCGACAAGTGCGAATAAGAATGATGATTCGAACTGTGTATATAATTGTCGGGATTTTACGTCGCAAATCACAACATGATTACAAAAGACGCCGTAGAAGAGGACACGAAAAATCAAGGCTACTCGATTTCTTTAACGTGCGTATAAATATAAGCGCATGGGTCTTTATGATTTCGCTTCCGCCAAAATGCGGATGCCGAGGCCGTGATTCGAACCCGCTACCTTCCATCCCCAGTGGAGCACCATAGCACCGCGAGTGCCCAGCCGCGCTGGTCTAGTGGCTAAGGTACTCGGCTGCTGACCCGCAGGCTGCGGGTTCGAATCCCGGCTACGGCGGCTGCATTTCCGATGGAGGCGGAAATGTAGTAGGCCCGTGTTCTCAGATTTGGGTGCGCGTTAAAAAGCCCCCAGGTAGTCGAAATTCTCGGAGCCCTCCACTACGGCGTCTCTCATGTTCATATGGTGGTTTTGGGACGTTAAACCCCACATATAAATCAATAACACCGCGACAGGTAATTTCAATAGTGTGTTGTGCCGTCTCCTTCGTTTATCGCGCCTTATACGGTCTCGTATTTCTCAATTGTGCAAATGAAAGCGTACGATACAGACAGCGATAATGATTATCTGTATCACCGTGAATGACGAGCCTCCCACTTACTGCGCCATTTCGCCAATAATAATAATAATAATAGTCTAGTTAACCTCCCTACCTTTCCTACATTCCTTCTCTCTCTCTCGCCAATAACTGAAAGGTACGGGACGTCACTCACGCGAACGAGGAGTCGGTGCAACCGAAATGCGACGTCGATCACACTCAGAACTTACACGATAACGTCTCGATGCGGAGAAGGCGAGCGAATAAAAAAAAAGATGCCGATACAAGAACCAGCGCGAAGATATTTGTATGCCAACCGCGTGAAGAAAAAGCATCGCCGACAGCCGGGAACACGAGGCGCAAGTTCCGCACAGAGAAGAAGAAGACGACGACAACGATTCGTTTAGCAAGCAAGAAAAAGAATATAAAAATGACAAAAAACATAAATAGCGATATCTCGCAGGAGGACAGGATAGGAACAACGTTGGGCGCTCTAAACGCGGTCGATGAGGCGGTGGGGCAACACGCAAGCACAAAAGCCCACAAGGCAAGCAGCAGTTTTCACCTCGGCACATCACGGTAAGAAACTCAAGAAGGGGGTGCGGGTTTTCGACGGGGAAAACCTGGGACGATGCCTTCGCACCGGTGCATGCTCGGGATGAGAAAACAAACGCTCCGATCGATATTCGAAACACCTTGCGGTGCTTCACCCGTGCGAGAGCGCGGGCAGAATAACCGTGCACCACGATGACGTGGGTACAGCTGAGCTTGCCAGAAGAAACGAATTCGAAAGGTGAAAAAAAAAGAAAAACACAGAGGAAAAGAGTGGACGGCAAAGCCTGAAGTAGGAGCATAATGCAAGAGGGGAGAAAAATGCAGCCTGGCTGTGCCGCGACCAGCGACCACGCAGCTGAAGACTGACAGTCGGTTCCTTGCAAACAGGCAAACCTTTCTTTCTTTCTTTCTTTCTTTCTTTCTTTCTTTCTTTCTTTCTTTCTTTCTTTCTTTCTTTCTTTCTTTCTTTCTTTCTTTCTTTCTTTCTTTCTTTCTTTCTTTTTTTGTTTGTTTCTTTCTTTTTTTGTTTCTTTTGTTTGTTTGTTTGTTTGTTTGTTTGTTTGTTTCTTTCTTTCACACTATCTCCGCCGGCATGCGCAAAGCACATTGTTGATGTGATTAGACGGACCTCTTCGTATATGCTGGCGAGCCTACCGCTAAACGCTCCATGTTCTTTCCACGGAATCACCATGACACGAGCTACAATATAAGAAGGTGGTGGCTCATATTAACAGCCTGACAAGAAGAAAGAAAGAAAGTGAGAAAGGAAGAAAGAAGGGAAAAAAAGAAAAAAAGAAAAGGAAAAAGCGGGAAGAAAGAAAGAAAGAAAGAGAGAGAAAGAAAGAAAGAAAGAAAGAAAGAAAGAAAGAAAGGAAGAAAGAGAAGTGTGCTAGGTAAAAAATCCTCATAACGCGAAATGCATTATCCCTCCGTGGCGATAATAAAGATCGGTGCCGTATTTTTTTATGGACGTCAGCTGGTGCTAACGTTTGTGCCACCATATATGCGTACACGTAGCGTTCAATCGAAAACCTCTCCTCATAAGATCGAAGAGAAACGATATAAAGATAGTATGCCCCGTTAAAGCTTTCCATATCGAAAAGATTTATAACGTTCGCGTCAGCTTGACAGAAAAGGCCACGAAAAAAAAAAACGTCATTTTTGTGTAAACGTCATTTTTGTGCTCGAAGGAGTACGAGAGAGGGACTTGAATTACACGCGATGTCGTGACCACGTTTTAACGCTTTATCGCAAACTTTCTTGTGGAGGCAAAGTATATTTCGCTTCCATTAGATGCTTGTGTGTATAAACTTACTTCGATAAAAAAAAGACGTTAGGCCTGCGTTGATTGCGCAGCAGTCACATGAAAAGCTTTAATAGAGGACTTTCTAGAGTAAGCTATGAACTCTCTTGGGGTAACTGATAGAAGTACACTTGGAAGGTACCAATTGAGCCGCAAAGCGTCGTAATTTTTTGCGGAATAAGGAAGCAGCCACACTGCTATTACTCGCCATTCTGCAGAGAAGCGAGGTACCCACTACACATCTGCATGTGGACGTGGTTGATGTTGTAGGTGATCACTATGAAGAATTATGGCTGAGTCATTTTAATGAGCTTTAAATGCGTTACGTTATTCGCACTGTGTGATGCCCGGTTGTTATTTTAACAGAGGAGCTACTTATACCATACAGCTTCTTAATAGTTCTAACATGCCCCGCCATGGTGGTCCAGTAGCTAAGGTACTCGGCTGCTGACTCTGAGGTCGCGGGATTGAATCCCGAATGTGGCGGCTGCATTTCCGATGGAGGCGAAAATGCTGTAGGCCCATGTAGCGTGCACGTCAAAGAAACCCAGGTGGTCGAAATTTCCGGAGCCCGCCGCTACAGCGTCTGTCATAATCATATATGATAATTTTGGGACGTTAAGCCGCACATATAAGATCATTAGTCCTAACATCAACCAAGAAGACCAACCAGAAGACCGCGTTTAAGGCCCCGACATTAACCAGATCAGCTGTTTGTTAAGCTTTGGTCGAATCGTGTAAACTTCGCCCATTTTTTTCAGGGGGCGAAGCCCCTCGCGGATATGCTGTGACATCGCTGTCGCCATCGGCGGCGGTGGCGACAGTGGAACACGAGGCAATTAAAACATACTACAGTTGTGATACAATAGTTCTTGCCAAAGAAAAAAAAATCTGTAACGTTTCTGCTACTATTCACAAGCCTTAAAACTCGGCTAAGCAACTGACCTAAGAGAAACGGTATATATATATATATATATATATATATATATATATATATATATATATATATATATATATATATATATATATATATATATATATATATATATATATATATATATACGCCATTAGAAGCGTCGAGCAGCGAATATCTAATGATGATGATGATGACTTTGGTTCAAAAGGCCATAATTAACATCAGCTCGTTTAATTATTTTTTTGTTCCCTCCCCTTCACGTGATGTTCATGACGCCTACCCCCATTAGTGGTGCTACTTTACCGCTACTACTGCTACTACTACAAGTACTACTACTACTACTACTACTACTACTACTACTACTACTACTACTACTACTACTACTACTACTACTACTACTACTACTACTACGACCACTAAGACGACGGGGCAGGGTATACAGACAGCTTTGCTGTAAAAGAAAATTGACGAAGGAGGAGCTAGACACTAATCGTTTTTTTTAGCTGTTATAAAATATCAGTGTCAGGCGAACACTCCGGAAAACACGACGTGTACCAGTGACGGGAAACGTTAAATAGAGCGTTCGTTCGCCGCTGCCGGAAGCGACGGCAGGAAGACCAGAGAAAGGAAGAGAAAGAATTGCCGGACTGAAAGCGTCGCGACCACCAGCGGTCGTTCTTTCTTCCGCAATCCCTAATTGGATTCTCACGAGACGGGACACAAAGGAGTCTCCTTTTCTTGCAAGCCACACATTTACGAAGACTGAGGGGATCCTCCGCAGCAATTCTTCGAAGAGACAGCACGCGCCTCCACTAAAAGAGGTGCCGGAAATTCGCGTTAGTCTTTAACAACCCTAGAAGCAATCAGGGCGAACACTGAACGTAAGGAATAGGCGGTAGAGTAGCGGACCACGACAACTTTTTTTTTGTAATCATTGTTTATCATTCAAATACGTGTGCAGGTTCTGTTTAAATACAATAGACATTTTAAATAGAAATTCCATGAAAGTAAGACTTCTGTCGTTCACGAACTTCATTTAGAGGGAGAACATTCTGGCGCAGGTGAAATGACAATGTTGCTATAGTGAAAAAAAAACTCGTTAATAATCTTTGTATTGGCTTGAGTGCAGGTGTTTATATCGTAAAGTGATAGTGCCTGCCAATTTATTGCTGGTCTAATTCATAGAAATCATAAAAGTTGCAAGGCGTTTGAAATATCCGTGATCAAGTTTCAAAAGCGAAATCGAAAGTGATCGGGCGCGAAACGCGACCGTTATGTCACGTAAAACCGGAACTATACATGTGAAAAGGAAGGCACGAAACAGCAAGGGGGTGACACACGCACAAGTTGATGAATCCTAATGAGAAACGTCAAAGGGAACATTTCATAAAATCCGCACGTATTGTGTTCGATGGAAGGCCCCCATGAAAAATTTATTCGTGTGGTTTACGCAGTACTTTGTGGAGTTCTCTTAGATGAACCTCAACTCGTGTTGTTATCATCGCTCTTATTTTTTTTTCTCGACACGGTGTTGTGCCCGTTTGTCCAATGTACACTTTGTTTCAAGAAAAATGGGTGGTCGAAACATTTTGACTGTGTATTCAGGTAGCGGGCTCTAACGAAGCCTGGCTTGCGTACGTATGCAGGAATCAAACGACAAACATGCTAAGCTATAGTACGCAACCAATCATAAAGTAGCGAGCGCTGTATAAAAGCTGCAGCATTCATTTAGCACCACCAACAACATTCGTTAGGCAATTTGTATCTCATACGTGACGCGTCTTTCGTGCGTAAATAACGAATAAGTCGCACGTATACCCACTGCCATTAGAACCATCACTTTCAGTTTATATTCATTTGCCCAGAAGTACGAGCGGGTGTTCCTAAAGTCTACAGTAATGCTAATTATTAGTTATTTGTATAGGTAGGTAATGGCGTAGTTAGTTAAGTTAGTAATGATACATAAACGACTAAGTCTATGTTGCAGTATAGTCACAGGATCGTAAAGCTTAATGTGAAAGCATGAATTGCATTACCTGTTCGCTCACCAAGCCGTACTGCTGTTGTATCTCTGAACTTATTCCAACCCGCAAATCAACGAGTTGTTCTCATATTCTCGTCCACATTTTTATCACAATCCTATTAAGGTCACAGTCGATGCGACAAGTGAACACATGCATGCATAAAATCCCGAGTATGGTAAATGGCAAAACGATGGTGTCGCAGCACCCTCCCTTAGATAATGCGACCGCCATGAGAGGGAATCATACTAGCAGCTTCGTGCTCAGCACTGCAAAGCATTCAACCACCAAGCCACGACTCCCGTGTTGAAATAATCGGGGGAAAAATGAATGCGCGAAAAGCAACGTAAAGGCACAAACAGCGCGAAAAGCGTAGCCATTCCGAGAAAAAAAAAACTATGTATTTGCTCACAATGTTATCGACGTATCGATCAAGCAGCTTTCAAACATATTACCACGAGGCTTCAAGAAAGAGAGCCTGGCCACATGCTCTTCTGCCGAGAAGTGACCGCACCACAACGACTCAAGAGAGAGCAGTGTCGCGACACGACGTGTAGGCAGAGGCGTAAAAAAATCTCGATCACACCGGAGAAGTCAGCCGCTGCCGACTTGAGGTTCCTCAGAGCCTTATACGAAAGCTGCGAGGGGTGCCCTCCCAAGTAGCATGTGCACCCGAGACGTCGCGATACGTCAAGGACGCTCCGGGAGACGTACGGTCTTCGATCCGTAAGCCACTCAGGGAGGCGTCGCGGACCTGTCCGGAAAAGAGGCTCCCAACTTGTTCGAGCACACGCACGTGCGTTTGAGGGCTCGCGCGATCGAAATGGCCGCAAAGGGTGAGGAGGCCGATCGAGGGGGGGCGGAATGGAGGGGAGGAGAGACCAGGATGCCTCCGCTTGACCAACCGAAGAAGGCGTCCACGCTGAAGAAGCGCGTTCGAAATGAACGCCCAAGTGAACACGCTAATACAACTCTGCCCATAGGCGTATCAGCCTGGGGGGCAAGAGGGGAGGAGCCCCCCCACTGGAAAAAAATATGAGGGGGGCTCATACCCCCCCCCCCCCCTTCGACAGTGGTCACTCTTGGCTGCACGCTGGGGAAACCAAGAAATAAAGCGAAGTTTTCCGTCTTGACAGTAATCACTCAATTATGTTCTTAGTGAAGAGTGAAAATGATACGAGGCAATGTCATGTCACCACATATAGCAATGTATATATATATATATATATATATATATATATATATATATATATATATATATATACCTCTTTTTTTCTGTCTTTTTTTCCTCTTTCCTTGCCCTCTGATTTGAGATTGTATAAAGCTGAGCTCTAACAAACTGTATCTTCAATCCTGATGAAGGCCAGACTCTAGGCCGAAACGTCGAAATAAACCACGTTGTGACCGCTCACGGAGGATCTACTGAACTATATATATATATATATATATATATATATATATATATATATATATATATATATATATATATATATATATATATATATATATATATATATATAGCCAACTAGAGTAAAACAGAGAAGACGGAAATGAAGAACGGGACAACGAACAATGAAGCCCCGCGTAGAGAGCTTGTATTCGCCAGCATGAGTCAGGTGGGCGCGTGTCACGTGCCTAGGTACGTGGACACAAGTCGTGCGATTGCTCGCGTGTGTGTGAGCGTGCGTCAGTGCGTGTACAGATCCGATAGAGGAAATCTCGGAAGGGAAAGCGGGTGGTCGCGCAAATATTGGCCATTTCCGTTCGCCTGTCACATTTGGGGTCTCGCGATGTGACACCGGACGTGCCCGAGCAGAACCATCGGCGATGTTCTGATGCGACGTCCCGCTCGGTCAGTTGTCACTTTTTTTTTCTTACGATACACACGTGTGCGCTACTCCTTGACTTCAGTGTATACCTGATAGCCTCGTTGCGGCGTGCAAACTGTTAATAAAATAAGAAGGGACAAAACAAGGAACACACATACAAGTGTGGCAACCAACGGCTAATGCGTTGAAGTTGAAGTATATTTTTTTTTCTTTCTGATTCAGAAAGAGGAGTAAGAGCTAAAGGCCGTATTGCCTGACAGAGGCTCCTACTCCCATGCGCATTCGGCATGCGAGTACATGTTTGCATGCGATGCGAGTATACAAACAATAGAGCAACCACAAAAATCTAAACATGCATGTACATAATTGTCACTGCAAATAAAGCATTACAGGTAGACATCATACATGAAAACTCTTCATGAAAACAAACATATCATGCAGACACTCCAAGAATATATACCAATACGCATTAAATTGTGAACTTTCAAATTGTAGCACAAACTGTATATGCGGTACACGTAGGAAATTAGACAGATATATTTTATTGATAAGTTATCGTGGAATGTAACAGAAAGTTCTTTATAAATTTTTTAAAGCGGGGTGCATGAAAATCTATATGATGTTCAACAATGTTCTATAGCCTGGGTACTTGATACTCAAGGTCCTGACGCCCGTAGCTAGTTCGCATAAGGGGTGGCATTCTCGTTTGGTGGCGTAATTGATATCGAGGGGGAGAAACGGGCAGGCTACTAACATGGAGCCTGCGCTTTTTTATGTGCAAAAGTAATCTATAATAGTAGATTTGATTTGCTCTGAATAACGAGTGTTTCTCAAAAAGATTGTGTGTGGGTAAATCTTGTGGTCTACCGTGATAGTTTTCGAAAATTCGCATTGCCCGTTCTTGCAGTTTTATTATATCGTTGTAATTTTTTGCAGTTGTTGTTCCCCATATTAATGCACAATAGCTAAGTTTTGAGTGAAAGAGGGCGTAGTACATTGCCTTCTTTAGTGTTAGCGGTATAAGACTACTAATTTTATACATAGAGCCTACTTTTTTACTGAGGTCACTGCTGAGTTTATTGATATGTTTGTCCCAAGAGAGGTTTTCTTGAAACCATACCCCCAAAAACTTTTGCGTTGTTATCTGTTCTATCTGCTCTCCTTTAAATAAAACAGTAATCTTGACAGGCATTGGCTTATTTATCGGTTTAAATATTACATACTTAGTTTTGCTGACATTTAATTGAAGTTTGTTTAACTTCAGCCAGTCAGATAATAAATCTGAATAATCAATAATTTCTTTTTTAATCTGTTGTAGGAATGAACTTGAAAAGAAAAGATTAGTGTCATCCGCATACATGACAATGTTCGGTGAAGGTAAAATGCTTGGGAGGTCATTGATGTATATGTTGAATAATACCGGGCCAAGTATGGATCCCTGCGGTACGCCAGTCTGTACTCTAAGATATGGAGAGGTCACCTGATTAAGTGAAGCATACTGAAAACGATCCGTTAAGTAGCTTCGCATGAGATCTAACGTTGTACCACGTATCCCATAGCTATGAAGTTTAGACAACAGTATTTCATGATTCACAGTCGAATGCTTTACGGAGGTCAAGGAATAAAGCGACCATGTATAAACGATTTTCAATGTTTTGCAGTATTTGATGTTTTATTTTGAGGAGTGCATCCTCACATGATTTATTTTTCTGAAATCCATACTGAGATGTACTAATTATAGCATACTTATTTTAAAAAACCTTCCACTCGTGAATTAATAACAGCCTCAAAAAATTTTGAGTAGAGTGGTAGTATTGAAGTAGGTCGGAAATTGTTTACAGAATTGTCTGCACCCCCTTTGTGAATTGGAGCTATTTTAAGTTTGCTTGGAAAAATTCCGCATTCGAACATTCTATTGATAATATGGGCTAGGACTGTAGATATGATATCCGATACATATTTTATGGGAGATGCCAGTATACCGTCAAATCCTGCAGCTGCATTGCATTTAAAACTACTAATTACCTTTTCAACTTCACCTGCAGTCGTAGGAAATAATACAAAAGAATTTGGCACAGATTGTTTCGTTACAGCGAGTCTTACATACTCGGGATTTTCAAAGGAATTGCTGTTACAGCATTCAACAAAGTGAGTATTTAGGGCACTGGCAGCTTCACAGTCTGTAAGAGCACCATTTACCGAAGATATTCGTACGTTTTCACAAGTAGCATTCGCTCCAGACAACTTCTTAATTTCTTGCCAAATTTTTCTTGGATTCGTATATATACGCGAGAAAACCCTTTCGTAATAACTATGTAACATGTTTACTTACTGGCCCCGCCGCGGTGGTCTAGTGGCTAAGGTACTCGGCTGCTGACCCGGAGGTAGCGGGATCGAATCCCGGCTGCGGCGGCTGCATTTCCGATGGAGGCGGAAATGTTGTAGGCCCGTGTGCTCAGATTTGGGCGCACATTAAAGAACCCCAGGTGGTCGAAATTTCCGGAGCCCCCCACTACGGCGTCTCTCATAATCATATGGTGGTTTTTGTACGTTAAACCCCACATATCATTATCATCATGTTTACTTACTGCTTTGAAAATGATCATAACAAACAATGACATCTATAAATGACTCACAGACGTATGCAAACTTGCAAAGTGTGTTCGGAAACATCTTAGGTTTATGTACACATACATGAAATGTAGGTACCATGTGGTCAAAGGCTCAACGGTTCCTGACTAAGCTCAAACATTCGCTCCCTACAGGCCAGGGATCCATCTTAATAATTTCTCGGTTATGACGTCAGCATGCGTGTGCAAATTGATGGATCGAAATGAAGGTCGTAATGCGAAGTACACAAAATTGTGCCATCTACACTTACAACGCCAGCAGTATTTACTACAGGCGATGTGGCGAATTGCCTAGTTTGTGCCACAAAAGTGAACGAGGCTCGGAGAGCAGTCTATAGTTTGAGGTCGCGCGTGCAGGAATTCTCAAATGGACAAACTAAAAAAATTGCGATGTAAGAACTCTGTACTGGTCGCGTTGGTTTAGCATATTTTAAGTGTAAGTCACGACGGCAAAAACGGACAGAAAGACAGAGAACACAAGGATAATGCCAGGGAGGTTAACCAGGGCTGGGCCACGGTAGGCTAACCTGCACTGGGGAAGGGAAGAGGGGAAGGAAAGTTATAGAGGAGGAGAGAAAAGGTCACTGACTGGGCCGACGCGTAATAGTTTCACCATCACAAACGATGAAACAGACCGGTGTCTTAGAGAAAATGCAACAGTGCTTTCGTTGCCTTTCGGAAATCGGATGGGCAGTGCCACAAAGTGCACACACACAGAATGCCGCTTCTAACAATGTTTATTCCTAAAAGAGCACGGATTTTCATTTCGCAGTCACATTCAAGTAACGCAACTAGCTGATAGTGAAATGATGGAAGCCACGCTAAGCCACCTATTGCCTGCTCGATGATTTCGTTAGTCTCGAATGATTAATCTTACAGATTTATCGTGGGTTTCGGCAACAGCTGCGCTCGGTGTGTCCTGCGTGAGAAAATCAGGACATACCAAAGCGAGTGACAGGTGACTTTTCTTTGTCTCTTAGAATGCACACCCTGAAATATAAATCAGCGCCTGGTCAGATATCATATTGCAGAAGGACTGAAAGCTGGGCCAGTTGGTGACAGTATACTAGAACATAATTTAATGCTGCTGTTGGAGAGTACACGTTGGGTGTATCAAAGTTTTTTTTTTCCTTGTTGAAAATGTCAGCTGATCTGCCGTTTTCTCGCCTTAGTGTGGTCACATGGGTGTGAAGATTGAAGTGTTTCCTTTTCCGTTTGTGTTTTCTAATACAAATTCACTTGCGAGTCAGCGCTGCGGCTTGTGCCCCTTCTGCTCTTGTGTCCGCGTAGTCGTGCGCTGTGATAAAATATGTTAAAAAACTTGTGTTGTTGTCTGAGCTGCTACCACTCCCTCTCTCTTGACATTTAGTGCTGTTAAGAAAAAAAAACTGACGCTGTCCAGGCCACACTCTATGCTATACCTACGTACTCAGATAAAGTTGACTGATATGTTCAAAAGGCCACACACAATTTCCCATATTAAAAATCATGTTCAAGCGAGAAAACATTGTTGCTGCACTCGAAAGAACAACCGAGCTTGGAACAAATGCGTTCAAACCTAAGGCTTCTTTTTTTCTCTGTATAAAGGCTCTTGCTCAATACAACGGCGTCTTTTGCTACATCGATCACCATTCCGAAAAGGATTTCATTTTTTCCCCAAAATATATGGAGCCTTTTAACGCGGAATTTTCAGGCCGAACCGCAATCCCCGTGTGCGCTTCACTTTCTTAACAGTGTGGGAAACTTCGCAGCAGGGCTCTGAATCTTTTTCTCACCTCGAACTGACCGCAAGGACGATACAGAAAGAACTTGGGCGGACAGTTACGAAAGTGGAGCCGTGAAACTGTCTGAAAGGAACAAAGACCTCAACAAAAGAGATAAAAAGAAGGATTACAGATAAGTGAAAGTTGTAGAAGCGGGTTTTTTTTTTTTAGCGTACCTGTTGTAAGGTGGAGGGAAGGTGTGCCGACAGTGATGGAGAAGCGCGAAAAAAAAAACTTACATTTAAAGTAAAAACGGGAGAACACGGAGCACACAAAAAAAGCTGAAAAGTTGTGCTAAAAATAGCACGAAAATAGTTTGCAGAGGTATGAGAGGAAAGAAGAGAGGACGGAAAGACTAGAACGAAATGTATAGATAAAAGAAAGGGATAAGAGAGAAAGATGAGAAAGAGCTCGGACGGAGAAGCGCCAATCGATGAACAGATCTGCGCCGTTCATTCGAGCGAGTCATCGTCGCTATCTGCGTAGCAGAGGGCCGCGCTGGGGCTCAGAGTCGTCGCGACACACGGGAGTAAACAAAATAAGAAAAGCATTCCGGGAGACCAGATTTGGCAATTCCATGAGTACTCGCCGCGCCTGCTCGCTTTCTTTATTCCCCTATTCTCTTCCCAGCCCACCCTTTTATACCTTTCGGTACCACCCCATCTCCTTCCTGAACCTCCCCTTCCTTTTTTTTGAAAGACTAGTAAAGCGAAAAGCTTATTTGAGCGCATTCTTATTGTTTTTTCCCTTTATTTCCGTGCCGTCTTCGGGAATGGGCGAGGGACCTCATTGTATATTTGAAAGGATAAAAGGAACATAATTGAGGACAATAAGGAAACAATAGATGTAAACAAGTTGGGAACAAGAGAAGGAAACTGAGAAAAAAAACAGTCGCACACGGTAGCGAAATAAGTTCGATTCCCAAAAACGCGCGAAACAACTCAGCAGGCGTGTAAAATTTTGGAGTCAGTACTGTTGGAAAGCCGAAACAATCAAAACAAAAAAAGTAACGCGCATGCAATCCGAGTTTTAGGAGCCTAGTGCGATAAGCTCTTCTACCGGTTGATGCGAGTGACACACCGAGTCTGAGGGATCTTTTGGAGCAAGAATTATGCGAGCTTGGAGATTGTTGTTTGGGACGAGACGATTTGAATTTTTAAATGGGAAGGCGTAAAGAAGCGTTGCCCGGTTCCCGATTGAAACGCAGCGTGAGGAAGTGCGCGCACCTATAGCGTTTCCACCGAGTCTTTCCGGGAATGCCGCGAAAGGCGTGTGTTCTGCGAACCATTGAGAAAACAGCACGATAAACAGAAGCACCAGAGCTGTCGGACTATCAACAGGCGGCGACGTTTCTGATTGCCAGGCAGACAACTTCCGAGATGAGTGAGTAAACTGATCAGGACTGTTCTAGCAGTTTGCTCATATCAGGCCGCCGGAGATGTAGGATAGCATTTCGTAATGGTGCCATTTTTTTCCTCTGCACGATATAAGTTGTCACTTATGTCACTGCATATATGAAATGAGCGGAAGTTGAGGCGATCATTGCAGCGTACGAGAGCGTATATTTGTTTGGGTAAGAAACAACTGATCGAGGGTCACGGTTTCGTGGCATGGGACTGTATTGAAATTATGTATGTCTCGCTCGACGCTTTCGACACGACGCTCGAAAAAAGACAACTGAAACACCAGATTTAGGCCATTCTTACGATTCTGTTAACTTAGTTGAGTTGCGCTTACTTCGTGTTTGTCACAGGGGTACTCGAGTATGGCTTGGCGCTCACGGTAAACACGTGTTGAAGAACACCTACGATTACTTAAAAAATAATACTTTCATGATGGTGCAGAAAATGTTGAATATCCCGATGTTACCTCCTCTTCGCGGAACACATAGTTGCACAACTTGAACAATGAAAAATAATACTTCTTTTCGCTCCAAGGAAGGAAGAAAGAAGAAGAGGAAAGGCAGGGAGGTTAACCAGATGAGCGTTCGGTTTGCTACCCTGCACTGGGGATAACGGGATGGGGATCAAAAAGAGAAAGAAAGAAGAGAAGGACAGCACTTCACGCACGGAGATGTACAGTCAGTCAGTCACTGAGGCCGGAAACTTTTCCGACAAACATGGCTTCAGCCTTCAGACATGCCACAGGAAAATCGCGGCCTTGGAGAAGGTCATGGGCGATCCGTGGGAACTGGTGAAGCGCTGAAAACACTGGATTGAGATCCCCCAGCAGTGTCGGGGCCGTTTGGGCCAATGGAGTATTTAGCTTTTTCAAAAGCATAAATATGGTGTCCATAAGAGATCGTAGCGCCGCAGAGATGACCTGGCCTTTTTTTCAGGCATGACATGCATGGTCAAACAGCGCTGTCGTTGCCTCCGTCAATGTTGGCTCGGTCTGCTGCGACCGTTCAATTCGCTGTGGATTGCGCTGTTGGCTCTGACTGCGGTTGTGGTTCTGGCTGTGGTTGTGACTCTGGCTGCAGCTTTGGTAATGACGGCCGATTCCGGAAAGATTATGCGAGTAAGCAAATAAAACGCCAGCGAATGTATTGTAACGCCAATGTTGGAACAGTATTTGCAGGCTCAACCATACAGAGATATCTGACTGATATCCACGCGGCGTAAGTTCTGGAAACATGTTTCAGGGGGGCGTTTCCTTGTTTAAATTTTGACGTAAAGGCAGCACGTCCTTTTGAGCAGCCACCTCGCAACGAAGGCCTCACTCACTTTGATTTATTTATTTATTTATTTATTTATTTATTTATTTATTTATTTATTTATTTATTTATTTATTTACAGTACCTCAAAGGCCCCAATGAAGGGGTTTTACATGAGAGGTGGGCTATTAGAATCGGTTAAAGGAGTAGATGCTCGATCGCTGCTTTGAAGTTGATGATACTGGAGTGTTGCGCAATGTGAGGTGGTGCAGAATTATGTGGCCACTCATGTGGCCACATATGTGGCCCGTATGCACACAGGGCGGCCGCACTCACGTGTTTTCGTAGAGACGGTAGCTGCCCTGCAGTTTTCCAAGGAACTCTCGGGTCACGTCCGCCACACACAGACATCTCACTCTATGCTATACCGGATCGGCAAACGAGGTGCGAAGCTAAACAAGCGCGAGTGCGCAAAACAGCTAAGCCCAAAATATCGCCCCTTCTCGTGCGGCTGCAATCGCCTACGTGTTACGTGCGAATTGCTTTGGGAGCTGTGTTCCACAGCGGGCTAAGATGGAGGTTGGAGGCAGAGGCTTGATTTGAGAGAGAGAGAGAGAGAGAGAGAGAGAGAGAGAGAGAGAGAGAGAGAGAGAGAGAGAACATCGGGGGCCTTACTTCCGGGAGCGCCTGCTGTCTTATATACGAGCCAACGTCAGACACAGCCTGAACGCTCTCAGCGACGGCAGGCACTCTTGTGCAAATCGAAGCCGTAAACTGGACACACACACGGCCCAGCGAACTGCCACTAACCTAGCGCGCATGCATTGTCTGCCTGGGCGTTTTTACGACGAGACGCGCCTTACTCGACCCGACCCCTGTGCCTCACCATACTATGCTGTGTAAGGATCCAAGGCAATTCTAAAGTTTGAACTGCTCAAGTATATGGGACACGCCTTCTTCTCATCTTTCGCCGGCCAACGCACCGACACACACGCACATACACAGATTAGTGTTTTCACGCACTCCCCCTCGCTTCTCTCTTTTGAGGGTCATTTATCTTGGCACTACAAAGCCGCGTAATGTCGCCCTGTAGGTGCGTCGCGTAAGTTGCGCAATTTTAAGCGTTCACTCGGCTGCGTGGCGGCATCGTCGGTGATCGCGAAGCTATCAGCAAGGGCTCGATGGCACGTGGCTTGATGGCGTGCAGCACGTATTTACGCTGCACTACTAACTCAATCACCTTTTCCCTAATGTCCCGAAACACGAAGAGCTGGAAGCAGCGCTGCAGTTTCTGGCATTTTTGTGCTCAGACACGGGGTCGGTGTAAATTTGGCGAAGTCGTGAACAAACGCCGTCTGATCTGATATCGAAAGTAATCACATTTTAGAATTCTGTGTAGCAACATATGATTCGCGAAAAAAAAAAGGGGTAAAAAAATAAAATCGGTAAAGAAGGGTGGAATACTGCATCGAATAGCATTCGTTCGTATGGCAGTGCCCAAGCATTTCTTTCTGTAAACTGCATTCGACGATCCCGAAAGTGCACGGCGACGAGCTCCTGCTGTTCGAAATCAACACGAATCCCCAAACACGGCGTGCCACGTAATCGAATCACGTTCTTCCCACGCGAAAGTCCTCCAATTATTCCTACAGACTGGCTAACCGTGGGACCCACGCGTCTTGAATGAACAGTGATCCGTTGCCGCATACCGAGATTTTATTTCCTTCTCATTCGTCCCACTGCGTTTTTTCACGTCAGTGCAGCAGGTGAAAGAAGTGAAGCTGATTCGTCACTGCCTTGTCCATCGTGTTGAAATCACCGTTCCGCTTTCTAAACTGCGATGGAACTTTCCAAAACGTTCCTCACGTCTAACAAGCGAGATATATCAACAAAAGAGGACGCAAAACAACACCGTACTTTAAAAGAACTTAACAAATAAAGCCTGTGCGCACTGGGAGGAGGAAGGTGTGGCAACATGACGGCCCTAGATGGATGACGCTATACGAGCAATAGCAAGTTTAGTTGAGAAAAGCCACTTAGGAAAACTTGCTGCATAAAAAGAAAAGGAAAGAAAGGCCCCAGAGACGTTGCTTAGCATCCAGAAACGAAATTCAAGAGGCGTTTTGTGGGGAAAGGGTATGGGCGAGTTTTTGAGAAATATGGGCACTTCGTATTTTTCTCGCGAAAGCAAGACCCGTCTTCAACAACGCACCGTCTTCAGGCGCGGCCATTTTACGGCGCTAACGGCTCGCTCGAGTGCTACGTTGCAATGAAAATATTTCCGTTTTCTTTTTGCCGTATACTCTCTGTAAGCATCAAGACGCACTTTGTTTTGACTGTTTGAGCGGCGGTTTCCATACTATGCCTTCCAACGCAGTGATTTTAAATGGTCGTTGAACTCAAAGAGAGAGAGAGTGTGTGAGTTTGTGTTTGTGTGTGTGTGGGGGGGGGGGGGTGAGTGTTTGTGTGTGTTTACGTTCTGACAGCTGGTTCTGCGATGGATGCAGAAACAAACACGCAAAAAAAAAACTAGCAGCAGCTAGACCGTTTCTGAGAGTGGCCATATTGGTATACGTCTGAAGAACCATTGGCATTGCTGAAAGGAAGTGGTTCTTCCCCACTTTGTTCCCGTTGTTAAGTAAAACAGTAAGATCCATTACGTTAAGAGGTGACCAAACCAAAGTTCAACAGAACTAAATCGAATAGGGCAATTCTATTTATAGCCTGTGGCATGCAAGGAATGTGAAGCGGGTTTTCTGCATTCACACGCTGGCAAATGCGAAGGACCTTATATTGCTTCGGCAT
Organism: Rhipicephalus microplus; assembly: GCF_043290135.1. Taxonomy (NCBI): domain Eukaryota; kingdom Metazoa; phylum Arthropoda; class Arachnida; order Ixodida; family Ixodidae; genus Rhipicephalus; species Rhipicephalus microplus. Next base: position 287,007,403 of record NC_134700.1, read on the forward strand.
TGCCATTAGCACCTTCAGTCCATTCGGTTGAATGCCCTTAGTACACGCACAATCTGGGGCACTCCTTTAAGACCTGGTGAACTTTTTTTGTCGTCCCTTTGACGCAGTTGATACTTAAAAGAAGCACAACTTTACAGTTTTTCACCTGCATTCGCTAAAAAATTGACACGACATTATTTTGTAACACTAAAGACTGTGAAAGTATTCTTAATCGACTGTTGTACAAACGCTGGAAGCGCGATACACATGGCCACATCTAAGCACATTAGATGAGGCACGTTATAAAGAAATATGCGAATCGATAATACATTAACCATATGTATAGCCTCTCCAAGAAAGCACTTGATGAAGCGTAAACTTGTTAAATGGTGCGGACAAAGTGCCATGAGCTACTACATCTTATGCGAGTAAGGAGTATTAGTGCCCCAGCCTCCTCAGAAGGACAGAAGAGTTTTCGTATTTTTTACAGGTTTGTTTGAATTCTCGAAGCGGAGGAAGGGAGAAAGCTCGGAGACTGCAATCGAAACAACGTCGCCCTTCGAGACGCAAACGGATATTTTTGTTTTCGCAGTCATCTACCGATGTAAACGAACTACTGTATTATATTAATATTCCTATTCACTTTTCCTGTGAGTGGTCCGAGCGGTGCTATCGCCGGGACAAGCCGGTGTATAGTGAATGGTGGATGATGAGAAAGGAAAAGACCAAAACTCACAGTGTCCCTTATGCATTCACGTATAAGGCCATCTCGAAGAAGATAGTCATCTGCTGTGGCTCTATAACGGTGCGCTTTATACCACGGGAACACCTCTTGTTGATTTTTTTTCCCCTTCAGTCGCGCGAACGCCCGAGTGGCAAAGCGGAAGCTCAGCTTGAACGCACGGCGGGCACGTCATAATTTTTAAACATTTCTTTCACCTCACTTTCGCCAGATTTTCGTTCAAGGTCAAGTTGTAACGAAACATGCAAGGCCCTTAGAAGAGATTCGATACGCTAGACTGAACGGTGGATGTATTTGCTCGGATGACTATATGATGGTCAAATCGTTTCGACTATCCTCAGTGAGCCACTTCTTTTTCAACAATGACCTTACGTAATCACGCAATATTCCGTCCTACGCTCGACTCAGTGAGCATTTAGCTTCGTTGCATATCAAACGAAAGTCATCAGCAGCACTCATTTTCATGTTTTTTATAGAGCTTTCTCAAATCGCAGGCGGAAAGGTAAACCAACGGACGCGATTGACGACACCTCGGGAAAACAGCACAATGCAGTGTCACCAAAGTAGATGGTAAAAAAAGTCCCTCTCATATGTAATGACATTAGCTGCTAAAGCAGGAAATAAGAACTGAAGAGCGAGAAGCCACAGTAAGGAAGTTAAGGTCAGAGCACACGAAAGTATAAGATATCGTTGGCTTCATTTCTTCCATTTCCATTCGTAAAATATTATTTTTCATGGAAAAATGGGTCGGTGATATGTCTCGTTCCAAACCTGAATATCTAACCTGTATTCTTTTGTTTGTTTTCTTTTTATTTCTTTTTTACAGGCGCTATAAAAAACGAAATAAATAAACTGCTTCACTACAGATTTCTATGTAGCGAATCTTCTACATTCAGTGAATTATTACGACGCCATTTTTGTTTTGTTTTTTTGAGCTCGTTAACAAGCATAACCACTCAGAAAATCCTGTATCCCCTCACCCTCTTCCTTTTCCTCCACCTCTGCCTTACATTTGCTTTCTTTTTTAAATATAGACTGGGCAGCATCCCTGCCTTTCTTTTTCCAGCTGTTCTTTCGTTTCTACCAGACCTCAGAACCCCTGCATAACGTGCACTGTAGAGCCAATAAGCCAGATGAGTTTTCCCTTCCAAAGCATTTTCTGTATTGCTGGTTTAATTAAAAGGATCCAGGCGGCCATGCTGCTTTCGAACATGCACTCTGTTGTTCTTAGACAGTCATCTGCTTGAGAAAAAGTCACAGCTTTGCCGCAAAGGCGAAACACTGAACGCGATAGCAACAAATTGGAAAGTCACGCGCAGAATCACAAGCAGATCAAAACGTGCCCCGCGTTTCTCACGCACAAATGACGCACGAAACATACTCACAGTTATAGATGAATGCGAATAAGCGTCTTATTTGTTACTTCGCTGTGTCTAAAAAGCACGCCCTTTTCGCAAACGACGACTGAGCAACGAGTGCAGTGACCGTTGTGTGCCCGGTATCTACAACAGAATCGTTCCGGTGAAAGCCCAAGGCGTACGAGTGTCTACACCAAGAGATAAGCGAGCGCACGCGGGATTCACGAGCGTTCCCTCTCCCCAGGCCAAAGTACACGTAAGAGATGAGAGCCGCCACGCGCTCATTGCGCCATCTGGCTGATAACACTAAAACGCGATAGTACACCCCTCCCCCACACCCGAGATTCCCGCCAACAGCGGTGAGTAGTAGAAATAAATAGCTTGCCGCTTGAACGTTGAAGGAGGTACCTCTCGGTGGCTCAGTGCTAACGCCTCGCACTCTCAATTCAGAGGTCGGACGTTCGATTTAGCGCGCCGGAGTCTTTTTATGGATTACTTTTCTTGCTTGCGTTTTCATATATATATATATATATATATATATATATATATATATATATATATATATATATATATATATATATATATATATATATATATATATATATATATATATATATACGGTGAATGACGGCGACATCGACGCCAACTCTGGAGGAAAAATCCAGCCGAGAGTGCCCCTATAATGGCTCTCGCATTAAAAACAACGTATCATGATACGTGTACAACATAAACATTCTAAACTCATAATTTAACAAACCCC